>NW_025055890.1:0-7829 GCF_019279795.1 Protopterus annectens | reverse complement strand
TAGTCCTTCTAACATTATTATGTCTTTCAGCACACAAGCCCTCGCTATTAGAGTAACTCCAGCAACAACAAGATGTGACTGTTTCCTGTCTCTGTTTGACAGAACCTGCACTTTTCTGTTTCTCCCACATGTTCAATCAATTTTGTAAACCAGCATAGTCTACTATCCTGGGCTAATAATATTAACCTTTCATCTTTTTATTTAAGAAAAATATCTAGTACAGTTAAAGTCCACCAGGCAGTAAACCAATAGTCCGGCAAAGTAAAAAACACAACCAGAGTGGAACACTGCTATGTTGAATCTTTTAATATCCAAAAACCGTTGAAAAACAGATAAAAACAGGATGAGCGCTTTCGGGATAAACCCTTCATCAGATAAAGTGGGAGAGATGAACACATTTATATATTACTGACCCTTCCATCGCAAGTTTTCTTTTTCAATTGGTGTGCTGGTAGGATCTAGAAAATTCTGCCTACCCATACAGTTTTCTTTAGGTCGAGCACCCAAGCCCTCTCACCAGGACCTGCTCATCCTAAGTCACGTACCAGAGAACCACTAACTTCACATTCAGAGACAGGTAACACAGCGTTATTCACTGGTAGGGCAGGAGTCGACAGCAAGGTACAGCCGTCACTCGCCATACTTGTACTGACATTTAAGTTCGTTGCGCCTGCTTTGCTTCATCCATACTGGGCAACTTACTGCCAAGAGATGTTATTCGCTCCACTACACTCCTCGTCAGCCGATCTCAAAGGCTCCTGAACGGGCGGTGAAATTTAACTGCTGTTCAGGCCACAGCAATAAGGTTCCTTCTTATTGTTTCCTTCCGATACCGGAAATACTTTTCCTAGTATTGTACTACCCTTCAATATTCCTTCAAAGGCAAATCATCCATCTCTTAACAGCATGGCCAGAAGACTTAGACATTCGTCCTCGAATAAAACAAAATGTTTCCATTTGAAAATCTTCATAGTCCCTGCAGGTAAACTTATTTAACTTCTTTGTTTTTATTTTTTTCGTCATTTTCGGCCAGGGACACATGCGTAATCCAGGCGTACCAACACCGGGTGTGCACTGGGGCATACTACTTCCGGACTCAGCTATGTTGCATAAAAGTCACATCCTTTTTAAGAGACTGTTCAGAGTAAAGAACTCATTAATGAGTTCTATATACTTAAACTTGTGCTTAACACCAAAGATCGCTATTTTAAGTTAAAGTTCCGGTGGCGGTCTGTGCAGGCATGCAGTTGATCCCCGTCCTCGAACTATTATACCATAGTCAATGGTGGCTTCTAGATGATGAACTCACATTGAAGACGCTGTAACTTACTTATTTATAATTAAGATCCTGTAGTATGTCTTCTAAAACTTTTTATCCATGGCTACAGGTTTAGGGACAACTTGGAGCCCAGACTTTGCATTGCAAAGCCTAGATTTAATAGAGGATTATCTTGTTAAGAAAGCTTTGGCCCATGCTTGACACCACAGACCGCGAGTTATCTTCAGTATTCATGTTCATAACCATAGCATGCACAGCACTATATAAAACAAACAGACAGTCCAAGAAAAAATATCTAGTGCTGTGCTAAAGTCCACCAGGCAGTAAACCAATAGTCCATAAAGCAAAAAAACACAACCAAAGTGGAACACTGCTATGTTGAATCTTTTAATATCCAAAAACCGTTAAAAAACAGATAAAAAACAGGATGAGCGCTTTCGGGATAAACCCTTCATCAGATAAAGTGGGAGAGACAACATATTTTTTATATATTCAAACAGCCAATCAAGATCAGTGAAAACCCGCCTCATTTTGTAGGACAGGTTTAATAGGTATTACTTCATTTAAACCTGGCTTCCTGTTTGCCATCAAATCAACAATCCACCTGGTTTCCACCAACTCTGTTAAAGGACCTTTTATGTAAAGAAAGTTCTGATATTACTTATAAGTCTCAGGCTTTGCATGGCACAGGGACTAGGCCTTGTGGCATATGCAAAGCTCAGTTTCCTACATAAATAATATGATACAGATTTTAAAACATCCTGGTTGCAATAGGGTCTTCTTTTACAAGGGGCCACTTGCCGTACTAGTGTGACATAGTTTATCGAGCTGAATGCCGCCACTGCCCTAGTTTCTATATGTTAAAAGCATCAATATGCTAAAAGTAAGAATATTGCAACATCTTTCATGTATCAGGAATGGTGATGACAGAAATGCGTTATGTAGGCATGTAAAAGAATTCCCAACTCATAGTTTTAAGTTTAGGGCTATTGTGAATGTTAGATTAAATAGCAGAGGTGGTGACATTAAGTTAAAAACAGAGTTGGTGGAAACCAGGTGGATTGTTGATTTGATGGCAAACAGGAAGCCAGGTTTAAAATGAAGTAATACCCCCTATTAAACCTGTCCTACAAAATAGGCGGTTTTCACTGATCTTGATTGGCTGTTTGAATATATAAAATGTGTGTTTACTGCTCCCACTTTATCTGATGAAGGGTTTATCCCGAAGCCATCCTGTTTTTTTATCTGTTTTTAATGTGTTTTTGACTATTAAAAGATTCAACATAGTTATAAGTTCCACTTGGTTGTGTTTGCTTTATCTTTGGTTTAAATTACTTCTTTCTTAACTATACTTGTATCGATCCCATTGACATGAAATTGTTCCAGGAGTTTTCTGTACTTTGCTGGGTATTTTTATGCCTTTTCCACATTTCTTTTTGCCTTCTCATCTGATTCTTCCTCCTTATATTCTTTCTTTGTTTTTAAAGCACATTAAGTTGCTGCCTGATTTTTTATCTACTTCTGATTTGGTTTCCATTCCACTTGGCAACTGATAGTACTTCACTAAACTTAGATTTGTTATCTTCATGTTTTAAAACATTCACTATGTTTGCATCTGATAAGGTCAGCAGATATGTATGTAGTCCTACAATTACAGATCTATATATGTAATCAATTTCAAGGAGGACCATATCTCTCTTTAGAACAACAGAGGATATAATCTTGGTATACACTGATTTTTATATATCATCATTTGATAAGTGGCATGAAGCATTTGCCATGGTTTCCTATCCAATTTACCAATACCTTTTGGAGCCAGTCAATCAACCAAAAACTGTAAGTTAGAACAGGAAAAGCAAATTGGATTTTGTTCCTAGGTGTAAGGGATGTTTCAGTATTATAGTCTTCTAAAATATTCTTTACTGAATTTTGTTCTCATTTTTTTCATGTTTTATTGTCAATCCTTCATATCATTTTCCAAAGGTTATACACTACTCTCCTCGTTGAAGTTCCTTTTATATCACATTCCCGACCCAAACTGATATTTTCTTAGTGCTGCAGCTTTCCTGCTTTAAATGTTGTTTTTGCACATTTATAAAGATCAAATGGCATTCTTATATCATCCAAGAAAGTTTGGACCACTTCCAATTGTGCTTTCAGCTCCTTATCTGATGAACTATACATTTTAAATACCCCACAAAAAGATGAGAAGTGCTTTACACACTTTGTTGTTATCTGGAGCCAAATTAGTAATCCATGACTCTAATCTGCTAAGTAGACAGCTTAATGGGTTAAGGGTAAGACAAAACAGCAAAGGTGACAAAGACTCACCCTGGAATATCCCTCTTTGAATTTTTATCCCTGGAATATAATTTGTCTTTTATCGTGGCTTAGCTACAAAGTCTATGAAATAAGCTCCCCACATCCATGTGGAAGCAAACTTTCTCACTAATTCAACTGGAAAGTACAATTTGGGTAACGGTGGATGGAGAACAGAAATTCATCCTGGTTTGGCACCTATGTCTCAAATGAACACAGGGCACCCTTGGGATGGTTTCATACTCCCAGGCCCCTGCTTGTAAAATGTTTAATCTCGAAAACCACTGCTTATATACTTTATCAAAGAAATCATAACATGTCAAAGATTTGGTATGGCATGGTTAAGTTTAAAAAGGCCCTTCGCTGATTAAGCTAGCTTAGTAAACGACCTGGATGAACCTATGAACAGGTTCATATGTGGTTTGGCATATTGTTTATGGTCTGCTACTGTAATGTAATTGATCAATGAAGGGTGTATCTTATACATCTGTAAGCACTCCAACTTGTCCACAAATCTTGGGATGCTGTCAAAATGCTTTTTGTGATCTATCCATGCCATGCTTAGATTCTTCCCCATTTTACAATTTTTCTGTTGGCGACTTTTATTTAACAAACAACTGATCCCCTTTGTTAGTTCTGTTCGCATGTGATTGAGTTCTAGAGGTGATTATAAAGTTCGGCAACATCAATTAATGGTTTAATCCATCCATAGAAGGCAAGATATAGGTCTATAGTTTTGGATAGCTTGAAAGGTTTGCTTTTAAGGAATGGTATAATTTTTTCCTCTTTGTTAACCAGGCGTTGGTGTCTGTCCAGCGCGTGCATATATAAGTAGTTCTTACTCAATGCTGAATCTTTGTCTAACAATGCCAACACTTTTATCCAGACCATTAGCTTCTGCATCCTGGGCCTGAGGTTTTCCATTTAGGAGCTTTTCCTCAATTTTTTATTTTTAATTTGTCTGACCGTTACTTCATCCCATTTCATAACCTGTATGTTTGAACTTCTTACTATTTCTTTCAACCTTCTATCCATTCAACATTTTTGTTATGTTCCACAGAGTCTTCATAAATATTTTTCCAAAATGTGTCTATTTCTTCTTTTTCGGTGGTCTTTCTATTCCTTTTGCCTTGTTTCCCAAATCTCTATAAAACATTTCTGGATTATCAATGAGTTGCTTATCGTGTACATTATATCTTCTATGTTTTTTTGCCTGTGCTGATATCTTTAGTTTTTTATTTGCAGTAGTGTATGATAGATCGTGGTCTGTTCAAATAGTGAACATTGCTTTTATCATGGTTATTTTTCCAAGTATTTTGGTTGATGTTACCTCTTCTGTAATCTTCTAGAAGTGACACTTATTGTCTTAATTGCTTTATACTTTTCTGTATTCAATACTTTCATGATTGCATTTGATTTTTTCCTGTCCATTTTTGTATTGCCCTGTATTTTTGTGGCAAGACCTTATCTGTCATTTGCTTTATCAGATGTCTATCATTTGGGGTCTTATTGATTTTGTGTACTCTGTTTCTTTCATTGATCATAATATCTCTATCCATATCTATTAAATCAAGCAACTCTTCCCTTAGATCTTTTTCTTCTAAACTGAGGGCACATTCTTTATTCTCTTTTTTTTCTGTAGGTCATCTACAGAAAGTTCTAGAAAATCTTCCTGTGACATATTCCCTTCAGCCACATCCTGCATCATCCATTGCTGTTTCACATGGCAGTTACTGGCCAATTACTCCACAGCACTTACTGCATCAGAGTTGCTACAGTTTCCTGTTCCTTCCCTTTCTGTGCAACTCCAGCTGAGCTTTTGTACTGGTTTCTTACTGAGAGCTCCAGAGTATCTTCAGTTAAACTGTAAGAGATGCACAAACCATCTGCCCGAACTTTCTGATCTTCAAAGCTAACCAGTTTTATATAGACCAGATTTTTTTTAGAAGGTACCTCTGAATTTATGGATTCATGATAAGTCTTTGCTCAGTAAGTACCAATGCTAAGAAACTGTTTTAAAGAAAACCACATTTAGTAAAATGAAAAAAGGTATTTTAAGCTGGGAAGCAAACCCCTTCACCTCCACATGAGTGAAATCACCCACATTCCCTGAATTATCTAAACTAACAGCACATCCAGTAGAAAAAGGGAAATGTGATTTTTTGCTGAAAATGTTTTTTAGAATAAGAATTTTACAATATTGGCAGTTGCAGCAAATAATGTCAGAGCTGTCACTTTCCAGATTTGATATAGTAATTCACAACTTCTTAGATGCCTAATATTCAATCTTTAGGAGACAGTACAGTACTGAGACTACTCTCATAAAAGTCACTAATGTCCCAGTAGAGATAATGAAATGTTGCAGTGCATGGAGGGACATGATTATGTTTCAAAATTGGAAAAAGATAAACCTGTGGTGTGCTTCCTGGTTTGGCACCTATGTCTCTAATGGACACAGGCAACCTAAACAGTTCATCTCCCAGCCTCCTGTGTGTAAATGTTTTGTCTCCCAAGCCCCTGCTTACACTTATCAAGGGTACCAGAATTTGTCAGAAATTTGGTATGCATGGCTAGGCTTTAAAAGGCCCTGTGGTCATTAACCTATTAAACACCTATGAACCTATGAACTAAGGGTATGAAAAACCACTGCACGCTGTTATTTGATCATGGAAGATGTTTTCTTCCTGGTTGTGCAGCTATTGATTAGCATACTCACCTAAAGGGATAGATTGGCTGATAACCTCTGAAATAGGGATACAGGGAGTTTCCCCCCTCCAAAAACATTTGATTTAAAATTATTTGATAAATATTACAGCCTAAATGTAAGTATTTTTTAAATATGAGTATTTAAGTTTTGGTTCATGGAGTCATGTTTTGTTAATCTCTCAAACATGCTATGTTAATTTGAGTACATTATGGAAAGATGAGACGATATGGCTACTCAAGCACCAGGTACCTGAATTTCAGTAAATTGCAGCCAGGGACTAAAACAGCTGTAACCTTGACTGAGCAGCTGCTTTAAAAATATCAAAAGTGAGTTTAGCAAAATACATGCTGCACTATCTGCTCTCATCTTTGGAGACAGATGGAAACAAGTACTCTCCATGGAACAGGTAAGTGGGGGAGAATGATGTTAGATTTAGGAAGGGGGTGGGGAGTGTAGTGCAGACTTTAGTGTTAAGGAAGAGGACTGAAATTTTAGGCTTAGGGAGTGGTAGGACTTTAGGGTTAGGAAAGAAGATGTGGAATTTAGGTTCAGGTAGTGATCATGGACAGTGGGGTAATAGAATTTTAGGCACCAATCCAGAGTTTAGGTTTAGCGAGCAGGAAAGGGAATTTTAGGTTTAGGGAGTGAAAGGGACTTAGGGGTAGGGAGGGGATGTTGATTTTAGGTTTTGTAGAAACTGTGATCAAGAGATGGAAGGGGATTTTAGGTTTAGGGAGTGACGTGGATGGGAGGGGGATGGAGGCTTGAGGATTAGGGAGAGATTGGAACTTTAGAATTATAGAGCAGATGGGCAGTTTAGGTTTAAAGAGGGATGGGGGAGTTCAGTGTTAGGCAATGTGTGGGTGTTTTCACGGTTAGGATCTGGGTTCTGGTAGAGACAGTATTATGGGAACTCATTATTTGGAGGTAGAGCACTTGACAAAATGAGTGAGTTTTAGCAAGGATGTGTGTGTCTCAAGAAAATTGATTCATGCACACGTAGAAGACTGTGGAAAAATGTATCTTGAACAGGAGCGTGTTGCATTTCTGCTTATTCAGATTTTAAAAGATAAAAGTACCTGGACGTGCTTGACTTACAGAGAAAATTGTAGCAAGATAAACTGCAGAGAAAAATAGCATACATTAATGTTCAATAAAGCACTAGTTACTCTCAAAAAATTGTCCATCCCAAGTATTTAGATCTGTGATGTTACCTCTGATTTGTGTATCTGCTGCAAATAATTCCTTTGATTGTGGTAAGGCTTGATTGTTACCCAAGACAGAAATACACATTTACCACATAACCTTAAAACAAATTGCCCTTTGGTTGCTACTTATACCAGTGGTGGGAACGAAGGCTCATATTGCTCATTTCCTTTCAAGCAAATAGTTATAGCAGCAGTGCAGAAATTTAAACCAATACTCCTCCCTCTGTCTGTCACAATTACTTTGATGTGTGTCTTTAGTAATGGTGGTGATGGTGGCATCTAGCACATCATATGCCACCCCAATAGCTATTAGGCA
>NW_025055889.1:0-8691 GCF_019279795.1 Protopterus annectens | reverse complement strand
CTGCTATCAATGGCTACACAAAAATTCTAAAAAGTACATGGAGAGAGACAGTCAAAACTACAGTTGAGTTAATATTCAGTGAAAAACAAAAAATAAATAAATTAAAGTACTATATGCAAAAAAGAGAAGATAAAACAAATTCTAACTAGTACCAGCCATTTCTACATACTGTTAAATAGCAAAGCTCTGATATGTGCCAGAGATAACTCAAAATGTACCACTTATATAAACCAGCACAGGATGTCAGTGATGAACTGAAACTACCCCACTCAAGCATCAACAATGGCTACACAGAAATTTAAAAGTACTCTGTAGAGAGACAGCCACAAACTCAGTTGAGTTAATATTAAGGGAAAACACATAAAAAATTGGGCACAGTACTATATGCAAAAGAGCAGATAAAAGTGTTCTTAAATTCAATTAATACATCTAGCTGATTTCATGTAGATGTTATTGACCAAGCCTTATATTAAGCAGATAATTCAAAATGTACAACTTATATATAAGACAGAATGTCAGTGATAAGCTGAAACTACCCCTCCACTGCTATCAATGGATACACAGAAATTATAAAAGTATTCTGAAGAGAGGAAACCACAACTTCAGTTTAGTTAATATTCAGTGAAAAACAGAAATAAATTAAATACAGTACTATATGCAAAAGAGCAGAAAAAAGGGTACTTAAATTTACTTATACATCCAGCTGATTTCAGGTAGATGTTAGACGGCCAAAGCTCTGATTTTAAACAGAGATAACTCAAAATGTACCACTTATATAAGGAAAGACAGAATGTCAGTGATGAGCTGAAACTACCCCCACTGCTATCAATGGCTACACAGAAAATCTAAAAAGTACTCTGTAGAGAGACAGCCACGACTTCAGTTGAGTTAATATTCAGTGAAAAGCACACATAAAAAAATAAATATAGTACTATATGTAAAAGAGCAGATAAAAGTGTACTTAAAATCACTTATACGTCCAGCTGATTTCAAGTAGATGTTAGCCGGCCAAAGCTCTGATATTGAGCAGAGATAACTCCAAAATGCACCACTTATATAAGGCAAGACAGAATGTCAGTGATGAGTTGAAACCAATTCCACTGCTATCAATGAAGGCACAGAAATTCTAAAAGTACTCTTGTAGAGACAGCCACAACTTCAGTTGATAATATTCAGTGAAAAACACATAAAAAAAATAAGTACAAAGATTATATGCAAAGAGCAGATAAAAGTGTACTTAAATACACTTTATACATCTAGTTGATTTCAGGAGATGTTAGCCGCCAAAGATCTGATATTACAGAGATAACTCAAAATGCAAAATCTTCACTTTATATACAAGTAAAGACAGAATGTCACTGATGAGTTGAAACTACCCCCACTGCTATCAATGGCTACACAGAAATTCTAAAAAGTACACTGTAGAGAGACACACAACTTCAGCTGAGTTAATATACAGTGAAAAACACAAATAAATTAACTGAATAGAGAATAATATGCAAAAGAGCAGATACAAGTGTACTTTGATTCACTTATATCAGCCCAGCTGATTTCAGGTAGATGTTAGCCAGCCAAAGCTCTGATATTATTACAGAGATAACTCAAAATGCACCACTTTATATAAGACAAGATAGAATGTCAGTGATGAGCTGAATGTCTCCACTGCCATCAATGGCTAACAGAAATTCTAAAACTTACTCTCTAAACAGAAAGTCACACCTCCAGTTGCCTTAATATTCAGTGCGAAACACAAATAAATAAATTAAAACTAGCACTATATGCAAAGAACAGATGCAAGTGTACTTAAATTCAATTTCACCCAGTCCAGCTGATTTCAGGTAGATGTTAGATAGCCAAAGCTCTGATATTAAGCAGAGATAACTCAAAACGTATCACTTATATGGCACGTAGAATGTCAGTGATGAGCTGAAACTACCCCCACTGCTATCAATGGCTAAACAGAAATTCTAAAAAGTACTCTATAGAGAGACAGCCACAACTTCAGCTGAGTTAATATTCAGTGAAAACACAAATAAATAAATTAAATAGAGTACTATATGCAAAAGAGCAGACAAAAGTGTTTTTAAATTCACTAATACATCCAGCTGATTTCATGTAGATGTTATTAACCAAAGCCTGATAACAAGCAGATAATTCAAAATGTACAACTTATATAAGGCAAGACAGAATGTCAGTGATAAGCTGAAACTATCCCCACTGCTATCAATGGCTACACAGAAATTCTAAAAGTACTCTATAGAGAGACAGCCACAACTTCAGTTGAGTTAATATTCAGTGAAAAACAGAAATAAATAAATTAAATAATAGCAATTATAGCGCAAAAGAGCAGAAAAAAGGGCACTTAAATTCACTTATACGTCCAGCTGATTTCAGGTAGATGTTAGCCGGCCAAAGCTCTGATTTTAAACAGAGATAACTCAAAATGTACCACTTATATAAGGAAAGACAGAATGTCAGTGATGAGCTGAAACTACCCCCACTGCTATCAATGGCTACACAGAAAATCTAAAAAGTACACTGTAGAGAGACAGACACAACTTCAGCTGAGTTAGTATTCAGTGAAAAACACAAATAAATAAATTAAATACAGAACTATTTGCAAAAGAGCAGAAAAAAGTGTACTTAAATTCACTTATACGTCCAGCTGATTTCAGGAAGATGTTAGCCAGCCAAAGCTCTGATATTAAGCAGAGATAACTCAAAATTTACCACTTATATAAGGCAAGACAGAATGTCAGTGATGAGCTGAAATTCCCCCGCTGCTATCAATGGCTACACAGAAATTCTAAAAAGTACTCTGTAGAGAGGCAGCCACAACTTCAGTTGAGTTAATATTCAGTGAAAAACACCCATAAAAAATTAAGTACAGTACTATATGCAAAATAGCAGATAAAAGTGTACTTAAATTCACTTATACGTCCAGCTGATTTCAGGTAGATGTTAGCCAGCCAAACCTCTTATATTAAGCAAAGATAACTCAAAATTTATGACTTATATAAGGCAAGACAGAATGTCAGTGATGAGCTGAAACTACTTCCCACTGCTATCAATGGCTACACAGAAATTCTAAAAAGTATATGGAGAGAGACAGCCACAACTTCAGTTGAGTTAATATTCAGTGAAAAAAAATAAATAAATTAAAGTACTATATGCAAAAGAGAAGATAAAAATGTACTTAAATTAACTTATACGTCCAGCTGATTTCAGGCAGATCTTAGCCGGCTAAAGCTCTGATATAAAGCAGAGATAACTCAAAATGTACCACTTATATAAGGCAAGACAGAATGTCAGTGATGAACTGAAACTACCCTCCACTGCTATCAATGGCTATACAGAAATTCTAAAAAGTACTCTGTAGAGAGACAGCCACAACTTCAGCTTAGTTAATATTCAGTGAAAAACACATAAAAAATTAAGTACAGTACTATATGCAAAAGAGCAGATAAAAGTGTACTTAAATTCACTTATACATCCAGCTGATTTCAGGTAGATGTTAGCCAGCCAAAGATCTGATATTAAGCAGAGATAACTCAAATTGTACCACTTATATAAGGCAAGACAGAATGTCAGTGATGAGTTGAAACTACCCCCACTGCTACCAATGGCTACACAGAAATTCTAAAACGTACTCTGTAGAGAGACAGCCAGATCTTCAGCTGAGTTAGTATTCAGTGAAAAACCCAAATAAATAAATTAAATATAGTACTATATGCAAAAGTGCAGATAAAAGTGTACTTAAATTCACTTATATGTCCAGCTGATTTCAGGTAGATGTTAGCCAGCCAAAGCTCTGATATTAAGCAGAGATAACTCAGAATTTACCACTTATATAAGGCAAGACAGAATGTCAGTGACGAGGTGAAACTATGCCCCACTGCTATCAATGGCTACACAGAAATTCAAAAAAGTACTCTGTAGAGAGACAGTCACAACTTTAGGTGAGTTAATATGCAGTGAAAAACGCAAATAAATAAACTAAATACAGTATATATGCGAAAGAGCAGATAAAAGTGTACTTAAATTCCCTTATACATCCAGCTGATTTCAGGTAGATATTAACCGGCCAAAGCTCTGATATTAAGCAGAGATAACTCAAAATGTACCACTTATATGAGGCATGACAGAATGTCAGTGATGAGCTGAAATTGCCCCCCACTGCTATCAATGGCTACACAGAAATTCTTAAACGTACTCTGTAGAGATACAGCCACAACTTCAGTTGAGTTAACATTCAGTGAAAAACACACATAAAAAAGTTAAGTACAGTACTGTATGCAAAAGAGCAGATAAAAGTGTACCTAAATTCACATATATGCCCAGCTGATTTCAGGTATATGTTAGCCGGCCAAAGATCTGATATTAAGCAGAGATAACTCAAAATGTACAACTTATATAAGGCAAGACAGAATGTCAGTGATGAGTTGAAACTACCCCCACTGCTATCATTGGTTACACAGAAATTCTAAAAAGTACTCTGTAGAGAGACAGACACAACTTCAGCTGAGTTAGTATTCAGTGAAAAACACAAATAAATAAATTAAATACAGTGCTATCTGCAAAAGAGCAGATAAAAGTGTACTTAAATTCACTTATACGTCCAGCTGATTTCAGGTAAATGTTAGCCATCCAAAGCTCTGATATTAAGCAGCAATAACTCAACATTTACCACTTATATAAGGCAAGACAGAATGTCAGTGATGAGCTGAACTACACTCCACTGCTATCAATGGCAACCCAGAAATTCTAAAAAGTACTCTGTAGAGAGACAGCCACAACTTCAGGTAAGTTAACATTCAGTGAAAAACACAAATAAGTAAACTAAATACAGTATATATGCAAAAAAGCAAATTAAAGTGTACTTAAATTCCCGTATACATCCAGCTGATGTCAGGTAGATGTTACCCAGCCAAAGCTCTAATATTAAGCAGAGATAACTCAAAATGTACCACTTATACAAGGCAAGACAGAATGTCAGTGATGAGCTGAAACTACCCCCCACTTCTATCAATTGCTACACTGAAATTCTAAAAGGTACTCTGTAGAGAGACAGCCACAACTTCAGCTGAGTTAATATTCAGTAAAAAACACGAATAAATAAATTAAATAGAGTACTATATGCAAAAGAGCAGATAAATGTTTTCTTAAATTCACTTATACATCCAGCTGATTTCAGGTAGATGTTAGCCAGCCAAGGCTCTGATACTAAGCAGAGATAACTCAAAATGTACCACTTATATAAGGCAAGACAAAATGTCAGTGATGAGCTGAAACTACCACCCACTGCTATCAATGGCTACACAGAAATTCTAAAAGGTACTCTGTAGAGAGATAGCCACAACTTCAGCTGAGTTAATATTCAGTGAAAAACATGAATAAACAAATTAAATAGAGTACTATATGCAAAAGAGCAGATAAAAGTGTTCTTAAATTCACTTATACATCCAGCTCATTTCAGGTAGATGTTAGCCAGCCAAAGCTCTGATTTTAAGCAGAGATAACTCAAATTGTACCACTTATATAAGGAAAGACAGAATGTCAGTGATGAGCTGAAACTACCCCCCAATGCTATCAATGGCTACACAGAAATTCGCGCATCTTCAGAGACAGCCACAACTTCAGTTGAGTTAATATTCAGTGAAAAACACGAATAAATAAATTAAATACAGTACTATATGAAAAAAAACAGATAAAAGTGCACTTAAATTCCCTTATATATCCAGCTGATTTCAAGTAGATGTTCGCCGGCCAAAGCTCTGATATTAAGCAGAGATAACTCAAAATGTACCACTTTTATAAGGCAGAACAGAATGTCAGTGATGAGCTGAAACTACCCACCACTATCAATGGCTACACAGAAATTCTAAAAATTATTCTGTAGAGAGACAGCCACAACTTCAGTTGAGTTAATATTCATTGAAAAACACAAATACATAAATGAAATACAGTCCTAATGAAAAAAGAGCAGATAAAAGTGTACTTAAATTCACTAATATGTCCAGCTGATTTTAGATAGATGTTAGCCGGCCAAAGCTGTGATATTAAGCAGAGATAACTCAAAATGTAGCACTTATATAAGGCAAGACAGAATGTCATTGATGAGCTGAAAGTACCCCCACTGCTATCAATGGCTACACAGAATGTCTAAAAAGTACTCTGTAGAGAGACAGCCACAACGTCAGTTGAGTTAATTCTCAGTAAAACACAAATAAATAAATTAAATACAGTACTATATGCAAAAAGACAGATAAAAATGTACTTAAATTCACTTATACATCCATTGATTTTGTGTAGATGTTAGCTAATAAAGCTTTCATATTAAGTGGAGATAACTCAAAATGTACCAATTCTCCTATTATAAGGCAGAATGAATGTCAGGTGATGGCTGAAACTACCCACCACTATCAACAATGGCTACACAGAAATTCTAAAATTATTCTGTAGAGAGACAGCCACAACTTCAGTTGAGCTAATATTTATGAAACACAAATAGCCAACAAAATACAGTACTATATAAAAGAGCAGATAAAAGTGTACTTAAATCACCAATGTACCCAGCTGATTTCTTAGATAGATAAATGCCAAAGCTGTGATACACAGAGATAACTCAAATGTAGCACTTATATAAGGCAAGACAGAATGTC
This sequence comes from Protopterus annectens, assembly GCF_019279795.1. Classification (NCBI taxonomy): domain Eukaryota; kingdom Metazoa; phylum Chordata; order Ceratodontiformes; family Protopteridae; genus Protopterus; species Protopterus annectens. Next base: position 2,029 of record NW_025055889.1, on the reverse strand, counting down.
ATTGATGAGCTGAAAGTACCCCCACTGCTATCAATGGCTACACAGAATGTCTAAAAAGTACTCTGTAGAGAGACAGCCACAACGTCAGTTGAGTTAATCTTCAGTGTAAAACACAAATAAATAAATTAAATACAGTACTATATGCAAAAAGAGCAGATAAAAATGTACTTAAATTCAATTTATACATCCAGCTGATTTCAGGTAGATGTTAGCCGGCCAAAGCTTTCATATTAAGTGGAGATAACTCAAAATGTACCACTTATATAAGGCAAGACAGAATGACAGTGATGAGTTGAAACTACCCCTACTGCTACCAATGGCTACACAGAAATTCTAAAACGTACTGTGTAGAGAGACAGCCAGAACTTCAGCTGAGTTAGTATTCAGTGAAAAACAAAAAATAAATAAATTAAAGTACTATATGCAAAAGAGAAGATAAAAATGTACTTAAATTAATTTATACGTCCAGCTGATTTCAGGCAGATGTTAGCCGGCTAAAGCTCTGATATAAAGCAGAGATAACTCAAAATGTAAAAATTCACTCTTATATATTGAAGACAGAATGTCAGTGATGAGCTGAAACTACCCCCACTTCTCTATCAATGGCTATAACAGAAATTTAAAAAGTACGCTGTAGAGAGACAGCCACAAATTCAACTGAGTTAATATTCAGTGAAAAACACAAATAAGTAAATTAAATACAGTACACTATATGCAAAAGAGCAGGAAAAAAGTGTACCTTAAATTCACTCTTATAATGTCGGTCCAGCTGATTTCAGGTAGATGTTAGCCGGCCAAAGCTCTGATATTAAACAGAGATAACTTCTAAAATGTAAATTCCACTTATATAAGGCAAGACAGAATGTTACTGATTGAAGCTAAACCACCCCCACTGCTATCAATGGCAAACATAGAAATTCTAAAAAGTACTCTGTAGAGAGACAGCCACAACTTCACTTGAGTTAGCATTATTCAGTGAGAAACACAAATAAATAAATTAAATAATGCGGTACTATATGCAAAAAGAGAAGACAAAAAGGTTACTTAAATCTTCACCGTATACATCCAGCTGATTTTAGGTAGATGTTAGCTGGGCCACAAAGCTCTTTGATATTAAGCAGAGATAACTCAAAATGTACCACTTATATAAGATTAAAGCACTGAATGTCAGTGGGATGAGCCAGAAATCACTCCACCACTGCTATCAATGGCTACACAGAAATTCTAAAAAGTACTCTCTAGAGAGAGAGCCACAACTTCAGTTGAGGTAATATTCAGTGAAAAAACACAAATAAATGAATTAAATACAGTACTATATGCAAAAGAGCAGATAAAAAATTTACCTAAATTCACTTATACTTCCAGCTGATTTCAGGTAGATGTCAGCTGGCCAAAGTTTGATATTAAGCAGAGATAACAAAAAATGTATCACTTATATAAGGCAAGACAGAATGTCAGTGATGAGCTGAAACTACGCCCAACTGCTATCAATGGCTACACAGAAATTCTAAAAAGTACATGGAGAGAGAAAGCCACAACTTCAGTTGAGTTAATATTCAGTGAAAAACACAAATAAATAAATTAAAGTACTATATGCAAAAGAGAAGACAAAAATGTACTTAAATTAACTTATACGTCCAGCTGATTTCAGGTGGATCTTAGCCGGCTAAAGCTCTTATATTAAGCAGAGATAACTCAAAATGTACCACTTCTATAAGGCAAGACAGAATGTCAGTGATGAATTGAAACTACCCCCAGCTGCTATCAGTGGCTATACAGAAATTCTAAAAAGTACTCTGCAGAGAGACAGCCACAACTTCAGTTGATTTAATATTCAGTTAAAAACACACATAAAACATTAAGTACAGTACTATATGGAAAAGAGCAGATAAAAGTGTACTTAAATTCACTTATACGTCCAGCTGATTTCAGGTAGATGTTCGCCGGCCAAAGCTCTGATGTTAAGCAGAGATAACTCAAAATGAACCACTTTTATAAGGCAGGACAGAATGACAGTGATGAGCTGAAA
>NW_025055888.1:0-8381 GCF_019279795.1 Protopterus annectens | reverse complement strand
ATCAATGACCTCGCTGTTTCTGCCTATACTAGATCAAGTGTAAGTATTGCAACCAAGGTGTTTGGCACTGTTCTGCTGCAGCTCACATTCTGTAAATGATATGACTTCCATGTTACTACCCATGAAGAGATCACTTCAGTTCAGAACTTCTCCTGAAATCTATCGATTCCAAAAAACCCTTTCAATGGCCTAGATTCTATCCCAGTGGGTCAAGGTCACTGATATCATGTCAATGCTTTTGATACAAATCTTTACAGTGCTATTCCTGCCAGACCCTGGGTCCTATAATTTCTTACATCCCCTGGGCATGAGAGTTGGTTTAAAGTATGTATTAGTTGGCTTTCTGGTAAACTCCATATGGGTTTAGGGTGTGTTCTGCACCACTGAAATAAATTACATCAGCAGCTTTTGCATATGTAGTAAGAATCAATAGAAGGCTTCTATATATGGTAGCTACTCAGTTTTATCCTTGTGATTCTGGGGTCTTAACCGTTGTGAGTTATTGTGTTTACCGGTAAGCTTTTAGAAGTGTTATTAGTTAAAGGATTAGTATCCAGTGAGGGGGTACATCTGGCCAAAAAAAAATAATCTGGTCAAGAAAACCAAATGTACCGGCAGATATCAGGCTTGCCAAGGGTAGGCTTTTTTTCGCCTTTTAGTTGCCTTTGTTTTGAAGAATGCCTGCCAGATGTTTAAGGTTATCCCTGGGGATATTGCTAAACAGATATGTCACTCTAATCCCCAGTGTTACATGAGTGAGACTTTACAGAATGTTTTTCTGGGTGAAGACCTCTTTAATTCTTGCACATTGGACATTCTGTAGAAAAAGAATTGTTTTTTGCCAGTTCACAAAATCTGCTATATATTTGAAATGTACTAAGAATCTCCTTAGTATGTAATTTGGGTCTGTCTATCCAAAGTTTACAGTCATTAACAAACCACTTATCAGTTTTTCTAACCTTGATTTTACTGGGTAATCCTCCACTGAATGTGGATAAGACAGTCCCCATTAAAGTTCCTCTGAGGAGTCCAAAGGGCTCTGAGCAGAAGATGTTGGTTATCACCCTAGTCAGGGTTGTCTGCACAGATGTTGACACTGATTTATAAAAGGCTCCAGCATGCCAAAAACTGTAGAACGCTCCAGAGGAATTGCCAGATGAGTGAAATGAAGGCTTTATTAAAGTCTATCAATAAAGATGCTCTACAATTGTCTGCTAGCTGTCTCATTCTCTGCATGTAGAAATGTTTCTATGGAGGTTGGGATCAGCCCTGTGTTTTTGGGAATAAAACCCCTTTTTGTATATTCCCACCATTTCTGAATACTTGTTTCCAATGTACTCACGAGGATCTTAGCTACAATCTTGGTGTCCACCTGTATCAGAAAGATGAGTCTGCAATTTAGGGGGGTTTTTGGGGATCATTTACTTCTTTAGGGAAGGTCATATTGTTGGCTATTCTAGATGGATAGAGTAACTTCCTCCTATTTAAGCTACCATTGTCCAGCTCCTTTAATGTGTAAGCTAGGTCCTCGTTTAATCCTTTAGAAAGGTCTATCATGGCTCTGTCTGGTCCAGGGGCTTTGTCTGTCTTCAGATAATGGACGGCTTCTTTAGTCTTTACCTGCATTAACAGTTGTTAGCTGGTTTGCTTGGTCCTCTGTTATCCTGGGTCACTTCACTTTCTGTGAAATAGGCCTACAGTTGTGTTGGAAATTCTGATTGTTGTTCATGAAGATGCTTAACCATCTGCAACATCATGTTATTGATCCCCTGATGCATGAATTCCAAAATCCCTGTTCATTCATCAGGACACTTATTGAATGTGCTGCGTTACATTCTTTGAGGCTGTGAGCCAACAGTTTAGGGGATGGATTTGTTTAGTTCTGCAAAGTAGTTTGATTGTCTCTTATTTCTGATTTTGCAAGGTAAATTGCAATATTTTAATTTTCTTCCTTAATTTTGTTATCTTATTCTTTATTTTTCTGTTTCACAAGCTGATGACACATATTGTGATGTTAATTGGATTAGCATACTGTGCACGTTATTAAACTTTGTGACCAAATTATTGTAATTTGTGAAGTGAAGATGTAAACTAAAGTCTGTCAAATTTAATTTGACAGTGTTCACAAACTGGCCTGAAAGTAAGAGGAGAGTAAAAGGAATTCCTATTTAAATTGACACAGCCATTGTTTTATGTTCTCTGACCATCTTCTCATCTTTTAGCAACAGCAGATCTCATTTTGGTATATACAGCGTTCATGGCCCGTCTTCCCCCTTCCCATTCAATTCCAATCTATGGTGGTCAGATAGGGCATCAGAAATCATATCCACTGTTGTCACCTCTTCAACCAATGCTGGCTCATAATAAAAAAATCAATTCTACTGGTGACCCCCATTTGTGATACAAAATAAGAATAATCTCTGTTAGTAAGTTTATTGGCTATCTATACATCAGCTTGATAAAATTCACTTGACCAGTCCTTTACAGCATTGTTATGTTGCTGTAATATGGTGTTCCTCACCAGAATCCTCTCCTGCTACATTAAAGACCCCCCTCAAGGTTAGAAGATGGTTTTCCCCGAGTTTCATTAATGTCATGGAAAGAGTTAAAGAGTCCCAATATCAAATTCCCCTCTGTAGCCTTAAATTTGGCAGCTATCCATCTTCCCTTTTATCTGTCATCACATTTATTAGTTGTGATCCTAATACATTCTGCACCATTAGCATCACTCCTTTTGAAGCCCCTCTGCAGATAAATATCACCAGTCATCATTTCCATATTTGCTGTAACAGGTGAGTGTTCAATATACATTTATTTATTTTCCTGTAGACAAGCAATGTGTATTTTGCCCTTACAGAATTTCGGTATTACGCAGTGTAATTTTGTATTAGAATTTAGACCGCGTGCATTCTAAGTTAACTAATTCCATTAATTGATCCCCATGGTTATAAATGAGTTACAAGTGAAATAAGTCATCATCCCAATTCTAAAGCCTGTTGTTGTGTTAGCCATATAACACAGCAATGTGTCATGCATGAAGTTTGATTAAATTTAGTGTGTTTACTGTTCAGTGCATTTAGATGGCTAAACACTGAGGGTGTGTCTGCACTAACCTGTGTGATTCTTGTGCACCCCATGGATCAGCCATTACCAAATAAAGTAAAACAATTCATTCACTATATTGTCTACAGGGCTTATCCCATTATCTTTCTTACTGTAATGTATATTCAGCAATTTGTAGAGCATAGAAACAGATTTCAACTTTAAAAATAAAACCTCCCTTTTTTGGATCTAAGTCTCTCATTGCAGGTGGGGGTGGAGGTTTGTGGGGAGTAATTATGTGAGCAGAGTACTTTGATAAGTCTGCACAAGTCTACTTTTAAGTACTTTGATAAGTCTGCAGGAGTACAATGCTAGTAGGTTCCACTTTATTTTTCTCTGCATATATCATCTATTATCTAGTTTAGAATGATAGTAAGGGCATGTCTAATTGAAGAAAACAGAAGAAACATGGTTTTAGAGAAAGGTAATTTCATTCAGCGGTGCACTTGTGTATGGTCTGAATGACAATAAAGTTTTACTTTGAACTTTGAACTTTGAACTTTGAAGAGGAGTATTTCATATTCTGATTTTTGGTTTGTCGGGATCCCCCTTCTTTTTCAGTTGATATGGGTTGTTCATATCGTCTGACATATTCTTAAAGATATACTATCGGTTCAATGGACTTTCACTCACCCTTTCTAATATGCAAATCTATTATGCATTATGGTGGGCAACAGTTTCCTATGTATGTTGCATTTATTCTCCATTATTACTTTCTACGGCTTCTTCATATAAGCCATATTTATGGTGAAGCTAGTTTAACTATGTTCATCTTATGTAGCACATGACTATATACACTTTACAAGCAGAGAAAAAAGAACGCAGACATGTAGTTATGACTGTACTCTGGTTTGGTGACAATTATTCTGATAAATGTTCTATTTTGCAGTCAGATAGCCTCAGTCCATTGGGTTGGATTGCATTAATTTGCTTTATTTTCAGCATTCTTGTTATGATGAAACAGTTACATCAGCATCTCACCATAGTACAAGTGAGTAGTTTAATATCCTTGTGTGGATTGCTACAGGCAGTTCAAAGTGATGGCAGATTAGCTGCCTTGGACAGAACAACCTGAACCAGTGACCATGATCCTAAACTTGTTCTGACACGTCGTGACATTTGGAGTCGAGATATTTGGGGGTTGGGTCTGGCCCCACAAAATCCTTTGATTATTTCTTCTTCTTCTTGTCATTCAAGATCTTAACCAAGGGGTGGTAGCAGTTATGGTTTTCCCTCTTCTGCTGCAGGTACAATTTAGTTTCACTTTGACCTTGTGTATTAGTTTCTGTCAGCCACATTGGTGAGATATTTCTTTTTTGTTTCCCCCAGTGAATTTTTTACGATCTCTGGGAAGTGTATTAATTTCCTTTTAGGTTCTCCCATGAGCCTGTGTGAGGTGGGTTTTGTAGACTGATATGTGATTTTATTATTAAGGTATGTATCCAACAGGACTGTTAAACTGGAACGGAACACAATAAAAGTCGTACAGTGAAAGTTAGTGTGCTATTTATTGTAAATTACACCCTTCGGCTAGGTAATGCCGCCGAAGCCTTCTAGACAAACAGTTAAAAATATGACAAACCAATGCCTTTATCTAATAAAAGTTAGTGATAAGTTGTATCACTAAGCAATGTTGTTAGTGTCCATAACAAATATACATTCCAGCCTACTTTTATATAACAAATTGTAACTCGTTAACTTATACAACAGGAAAAAAAAAAATAAAACAAAACAATATGCAGTCCTATCTCATCTTGTGTTTAAAAACACACTTTAATGTGTATATATTAAAACTTAAGTGTACCTAATTTTGATAACAACATGCTCTGCTTAAAAATACTAATAAAATTCATACTACTAAATAAGTTAAATTCATAGAAATAATTCTATAATTTCTACTTATTGTGAAAGGATCTAAAAAAAGAGTACCTAATTACACAAACGCTGCATTAATAAACCTTTACTTGGTTAACTATTGTGTACAAAAACTCTTTATATATATTTATCATTTTTTCCATTTTATCTATTCAAAGTTAGAAGTTTTAACAGGCTTTTAATAGAAATACTGTCATTAATCCCCTGGGGCATGTGAGCCCTCGCTCGCGACTTCACAATTTCAGTTCTGCCTGTTTCGAAAGCAAAATCTGCCAGGGACCCCCACATTCTCAATCTTCTGTTGTAAAACTGCGGAACCTGAAGGTGTGCAGGAAAATTCAGAGAAGTATGCTTTGCTAAGGCATTGTTGAAGTCTTTCTTCTTTATTGTAATAACCATGCTCATATATTCACTGCTCTAAAGTATCTCCTCCGCTTTCCCAATATAAAACACATTACATGAGTCACAACAGGCAGCGTAGTCACAGTCTTTTAGATTCACAGTTAAATTTTCCCTTTATTTTATATGTGTTGTGGTTCAAAACCACCTGGTTGCCAACGAGAATATGTTTACATTGTGGACATGGTAAACCACATTTGAGTCCCATTAATTCTCCCATAAGTATACCTGCTACACGCTGTTCTCAAAATGGTTTTAAGATTTGACCACGCCTGTATACTATTCTGGGCTAGAACCAAGGGAATCGCCATTTTAATGAGGTCCCAATTTTTCTTTTATTACCCTGTAATAGACCAGAAATCTAAAGAGAATGTGTACAAAAAAGCTGGTTTTGGTAACTTGCATTATCAGCTTTTTATTTAGGAAATCATCAAAAGGGACTAAGCAAATCCATTAAGGACTGAGTCGAGGAGGTGAGCTTGTTTGTCCTTCAATAAAGGAACAAAATAAACCAACATTACGCTTTAAAAACTACTTTTTTGTATAAAGTCAGGTTGACTAGGGTTAGCCTCTTTGAAATGAACATATTACAAAGATGGTCATATCTTTAGTTTCAAAGTCTACTTCGTCCGAATCATAATGGCTGCCCCTCACCATCTACCTTGACCACCGCTTTTGCTGGATGGGTGGTTGTTAGAAAATGAAGGAAACAGCTTTGAATATATCAGTTTCCTATATATATATCGAGCTTTAGGCTTCCAATACTGGTTGACTTACTCATTGACTCAACCAAATGTCCAAATAGCTGATGGCAGTTACACCTGCGTATAGGTAAACTTTAGAAACTTGTGGTCCTGTTAATGTTGTCAAATAAAAAACTGGTATTATGGATAGTTCTCCTTTCAAAAATATGTCATCCCAGATCTGTGGCCTGGTGGGTGACATTGTTTTGAAATAGTTGGTCTTAAACAACAGGTTGTTTCCTCAATAGGCCATGGTGGTGGCATTATTAAACTACAGCTACATGTCCATGGCCACACCAGTTTTCTTCAAGGGTAAAACATGCTACCAACAACATAAAATTATTCTTCAAGACCATTTCCCCATGTAAAGTCTGATTATGCAAAATGATGTTATCATTTGCTTTTTACTGTGCAAAAATTCTCTACCCATTGTGTGCCTAAATCCTGAGGGATCACAGTATATGTATAGATCTTAACATCTATAGTTAGAAGCACCTCAGGTTGATATTCTAAGGAACTAATACGTTTGTAAGAAAAACTCCACGAAGTCTTTACATATCCGTGGTTCGGTTCTCTTGCCAGCGGCTTTAACAAACCACGTCAACATATTTGGCATGTTTATGTGGATTGAACCACGTCATCAACTATTGAAACCTGAAAGGGGGGGACTTAATGTCTTTGTGGATCTTTGGACACCCAAACAATAATTGGTGTTTTAGGAGCTATCGTTTAAGTATTGTAAAGGCTTGGCCCATTGAACTCTTCTACAAACAGGCCATCCAAGTTTGACCTACCTTCTATAGGCTACTTAACCCTTACTAATTGTTACCTGAGTGTGGTTGGGAGGTTTAAAATGTTCCATCAATTCTCCTGTACATATAAAACAGTGATCCATAAAACTAAGCCACCCTCTTATCAGGCTTCATGACTCTTGTGTGACAATCTTGCTGATAAATCCACGTCTGGCCTGGAGACATGTTGGACTGAGCTGGATCGGGATGTGTGTATTCACTTCTTTTTTGATGCCCAAAAATCACTTCATACATTTTCTTAAAGGTGTTTAAACCTGGATGAAGTGGAGGGATTGAACACGCCAGAAACCCCAAAGTTTCTAAATTTATACCTGTAAACTAGTGGTCCCATGAAAAAGTCTCTCGGTCTGGTGTGCTCTTACCTATCTACATTTCTACCATTATTACAGAGGAGACCTTTGGAAACTCAGCTGATTTGGTGTTTCTTTGGATTCATTAAAAGAGGCTATCCTAGTCAACTTGTTTACAACACAAAAAAAGAAGTAGTTTTTAAGCATAATGTTGGTTATTTTATTCCTTTATTAAAAGGACAAACAAGCTCACCTCCTCATTCAGTCCTTAATGGATTGGTTAGTCCATTTGATGATTTCCTAAATAAAAGCTGGATAAATGCAAGTTACCAACCAGTTTTTTGTACGCTTATTAAATAGATACCTGTAAGAGTTTATAACCTTTACAACGAGGTTGCCAGAAGAACTGTGTGATGTCAGCATGTCAGCGCATATGCATGAGGTGCATGAGGCATGCTGACTAGTAACTCTTACACGGTCCGGTAGAGTAGGGGGCGGTTCGCTGCTCTAAAAGGGACACTCGAAACTAGAATACTAAAAGTAAACAGCCACGGTGAAAGGCCATGACAATGTGAATAAACATGTTTATACAAACATGCCCACTACCACTGCGTATAAAGTGAAGAGATGTCATAAAAAAGTAAAATGAAAACCTTTTTTTGTTAAACCCCAGAATGTTTGCTACTGTGCGCGCTGCGTGCTACCAGCTTAAATCACAGTTAAAATGTGGAAAAGGATATAAGAACCAAATATGCAAAGTGCCAAGAAATAATAGCTTAGTGGTAGAGTACCTATGAGTAGGCAGGCAGGGTTCGGAATCGCAACAACCTTTTTTATTTTGTAAAATACACCAAAAGCCCCTGGTGACAGTATTGTGGCTAATGTAATGTATTCCCTTTGTAAAATGGAAATGAAATAGAGCATATATTTTAGCAATATAAATAAAATAGTCAGAAATGTACCGAGGCTAAGTTGCCGTGAGCAGAGTGCCCGTGAGGCCGAAGTAGTGTTTAAAGCTGCAACTGCGTCTGCTGCTGCTACAGCGGTAAACAGGCTGAACTGTGGTGCAAAAATTAGTCGGAACATGTGTGTCACTAGCCAAAATTTTTAAGAATTTAAATCCCAGGGGACAAACCCGGGGTTTGCGGGGGCCGGCCCCC
>NW_025055887.1:0-7521 GCF_019279795.1 Protopterus annectens | reverse complement strand
CATCTCCTCTAATGGTTCTAAATGTGGAAATGCTTGAAGCTATAAAGATGACCTATAACTGCTATGGATGACAACACATGTTACAAGTGTAATGCAAAATTCTGTGTATAAATATCACATGCTGTCCTCAAGGCATATAACTGAATAAGTATGTGATTCCTTGAGCATTGTCCTCAAGGCATATTACTGAACAGGTATGTGTTTCTTTGAGCATATTATTTTGGATTAGTTAAACATGCATGCTTACATAAAAGTGTAGCAAAACAGACTAAATAACATTATAGTAGGGGTGTTTAATTCAGTAACTTTTTTTTTAGATTATATAAATTCCTATTCCCATTTACCTTTACTGTCTACATGAGGGTAGATAACTGAAAGTATCACCTGCCTTAATGCACATACTCCAGAAGGAATTTGCTTGTATCAGGATTCATAAAGCTTTTAGATGTACCAAAATGTAGGCAACATGAGACCCTAAGGTGTTCTGTGTCTGGTTTGTGACTCAGAAGTAAAACTTATAGGTTATTACCCATGGGGCTCTGCTGTAAGCTGGACCATGTCCACCACTGAGCAATGACATGCCATCTCCTTCCTTTAAAAGGGTTGACTCATCCAGAGGTTGCATATATGAATGACAGAGTAAATTGAAAGAAGTAATACAATGTCAGCCTAAGCACTGAGTATCCATGACCAGTCGCTTCCACACAGGGCATGCCCATATCTCTCAAAAGTCCAGATTTTGGAGATACTCCCTTAATTTGTCAGACTTTTGCTCTATCTTCCCCATCTCTGCAAAAATTGGAAATTATTTTGAAAGTTTCTAAGTTAATAGAGGTAGCATTTTAAGTGTCCCTGATTTCATCCCTTTTCCCTAATAATTTTTTGCTTTGTCCATAACTCTGTAGGTAAAAATTGAGAGTTATGGATTTGTACCAGAATGCTATTATGAACTGGCTATATGACCCAGACAAACACTATGGTAGAAACAGAAGGTGCTGGGATCAAAAACAGAATTAGCTAACTGATGTGTGCTTTTGACTGCTTAACTCCTACAATGGACACCTTATTTTGTGGGAAGATTAAAGCTGGTGGTGCTTATACTGCCTAGGCAAGGTTTTGTTAGGACATGCAGGAAATTTCTTCCCCTCTTTTTTCTTGATATTTGCATGCATTCCTGGTAGGTCAGACAAGGTACATGTTGGGCATGACAGTGAAGGCCAAGAACAGTTATATGAACATTAATATAAATGAGTCACACCTTTCTGCAAGCATGGAAGCTTGCAATGATGATATTGATATTGTATTTGAAAACAATGGTTTGCCATTTAATGAATGGAGAGCATTAGACTTGGTATCTAACATATGGATTAACAAAAATATAGTGAGCTGGCATTGTAGAACATTTTCAGAATTAAATAGGGTAAGAAAACAAAACCATCATAGTGAATTTCTAGTAGCATAAACAATTCGGAAGAAATAAAGTGATGTATACCACCTACCACAGAGTTGTGGAAGTAGAGTGAACACAGAGATGGCACAGATTTGATAGTATACAGTAGCAGCTGGTGGGAGATCACAAATGGAACTGACCAGAAGGAATGCAATTTTTTTCAGTATATGACAACAATTACTTAAACTCCTGTCAGGCACATTTTGTGGGATTCTTTTGAGTTAAGGCCAGCTGGTTTAAAAGTGGAAGAGGTGTGGGATATAAACCACACGAGAAAGGAAGCATTCTGTAGCCTTTTCTATGAGACTGAACGTGTTACACAAAACTGCCCGATTTATAAAGCAATAAAAGTAAAGCTCTACAGTTGAACTTTTCATTTGAATAGTTTACTTTTGCTACAAGAGAGACTTTACTATTTTTTTAAGACCAGAGCTTCTGACTGAAACAGATGTAGGAGAAAAACCTGAAAAACTGTACAGCTCAATCATAAAATAATATACAAAAGTGGAAAAAAGTGGGATATGGCTATGAAAACATGAAGGTTCTACCGAACACCCTGATATTGGGTGATTTCAATTACCCTACTGTTAACTGGGAAAACTACTCAAGTACAAACTCCCAGGTCCAGCGCTTCCTGGAATTTATCAACTCAAATCCCTGGATCAGCTGGTAAACTCCCCTACCAGAGGTGAAAACATATTGGACCTGGTCATCTCCAACATGGGCGACCGGTGTTCCACACCAGAGGTCAACCCATCACTGGTTAGATCAGATCATAAACTAATCACTCTGGATGCCCACACCACACTACCACCTCCAACCAAGGAAACCACAGTGAAAAATGTTTCTATAGCAAACTTCACCTTACTTAAGACAGAGGTGATAAGTTTCACAGCCCCCACACTAAAGGATAACAGTGTCCAAGATGCAGGAACCTTTACAAATGCACTCTATGAGCACCTACAAGGATGCATCAATCATGCCATCCCTTGCAAAACCAAGATTCACTCCCCTAAGAGAAGGAAACCAGTCTGGTGGACCCTTGCCATAAACAGGCTATACAATAGAAGGAGGAAACTAGTTCAGAAGACAAGCAAATCCCAAGAAGGAAAGACATCCCTGATCAGTATCAGTAAAAAACTAAGGTCCCTCATAAAATCCTCCAAGGCTAACTTCGAAAGAAAAATAGCCAAGGATTTGAAAGAAGTAACAACTCACAGATATGCTCTGAGCTAGTGCAAAATAGCACAAAATATACTGAGTCCACTGATATTGCCAACATCCTGGCAGATAGATTCAGTGCAAACTTCACTCCCCTCTCACCCCCAAAATGGCCCACAACAATACTGGAAAAGTGCAGTGTCCCGAAAATCACAGATGCACAGGTGAAAACAGCCCTTTCAAAAGCCAAAAGCACAGCATCAATGGGGCCAGATGGTGTCCCAGGCTGCATCTTGCATGAAATACAGAACAAACTAACCCCCCACCTAAACACACTGTTCAACCTCAGCCTCTCCACAGGCACATGCCCATAGAATGGAGCACAGCAATGGTTATTCCGCTCCACAGAAGAGGGACCTGGCAGCCCTGGTAACTATCGCCCCATAAGACTGACTAGGTTGGTCTGCAAGGCTATGGAGCGCATCATCATGGAACTCATTAACAAAGGCATTGGAAACCTCCAAACACTTGACCCGACCCAGTTCAGCTTTGTTAAGGGCAGATCATGCCTACTAAACCTGGTTGACTTCTTCGAGACAGTCACCAAGGCCATAGATGAGGGGAAGGTAGTTCAGACAGCCTACCTTAACCTCACCAAGGATTTTGACACCATTCCCCACTTGGGAATTATAGAAAAACTCACCAGCCTGAACATAACCCCTACGTCATGAGATGGGTTGCCAACTGGCTTACAGACAGAACTCACACGGTAAGAATATCAGGCTCCAGGTCCGACTCTAAACCAGTCACAAGTGGTGTCCCACAAGGCTCAGTCCTGGGACCCCTACTGTTCAGCATATACTTCTCAGAAGTACAGGCAAACACAGAAGGACTATGTCTAACCAAGCTCACCGATGACTGCAAACTGGGAGCCATAATTGACTCTCCGGCTGACACGGACATTCTCCAAAAGGGCCTGACTGAGATGGACACCTGGTGTCAAAGTCATGGTCTCAAGTTAAATGCCAAAAAATGCATAGTCATCCCATTTGGGAAAAACAAAACACCCATGAATTACCACATAGGTGGCAGCCCCCTTAATACAGAAGAGGTAATAAGAGATCTGGGGACCCAGGTAGATAGTAATCTCTCCTTTGAAAATCATATTGACAAAGTAGTTAGGAAATCCTTCTATGTAGCCCATCTAATTACTAAAGGGTTCACATCTGGAAAGAAAGAGGTTATAGTGCCCTTCTACTCATCACTCATCAGACCCATCATAGAGTACAATGCCCCATTTGGGATATACCTCACAAGACACTTCCAACAGCTGGAAAGACCACAAAAGTACCTCACCAAGAGGATTACTGGTCTCAAACATATGTCCTATGCAGCCCACCTGGAAAAACTCCAGCTGTACTCACTGGCATATAGCTTACTCAAAGGTGATCTCTGCCTGACTTACAAAGTCATGTCCAACTCAGAATTGATGGACATGCTCCACTTAAAGAAATCCAAGTCACTGCGAGCCAGTCACTCTAATGTGCTGAACCACGCCACAACAATAAATAGAACATGCTGGAGGGATAGATTCCTGTCAGAGAGACTCCCCATGCTTTGGAACAAAATTCCTATCTACATTAGGCAGAGCCCCTCACAAACACTCTTCAAGAGAAACCTTGACGAGTGGATGGGTAACAGAAAATACACCCTGACTCTCCACGATCACTTCATTGGCTCTTCTTGACAGAGGCTCAGTTAATTAATTAATGGGGAGGCGAAAGCTGACACACTCTGGCTAGGCTTATAAATGCCCTCGGGCAGATAGCCTAGTACATACCTATGAACCTGTGAACCTATGAACCTATAAGACACATTTTTGCATTTATTTGTTGACTGTGTGGCTTTGTCACTAATCATTTGTCCGTTTTATCCTCTCCTGTAATATGTTATCATCATAGTTGGACTTAATGATTGCACTCAATAGGCAAGTATCAGCAAATGCGGTAAGCCAAAGGCTGTATACTGTATCCTGAACTGTCGAGAAATAGATTCCAAACACAGATCCTTGGGGTGCACCAATGGTGACAGCTCTACTGGTACAAGTTGATTCACCAATTTTCATGGTATGTGTTCTGTCACTGAGCCGATTAGTTGCCCACCTAGTGACATAAGGTTTAATCCCCAGCTGGGAGAGTTTCTCAATAATACCTGCATAGGGGATTTTGTTCGAACCCTAGGCCAGTTGAGGCTAGCCATTATGCACTGTCTTACCTTCATCCAGGCCTATCACACAGACTCAATGGGCTGTGACCACATCACAGATCTCCTATCATATGATTCATTACATACACCTTCCTGACACAGTTGAATACATAGTTCAACACACCTCCCACACAGGAGCTATGTTCCTGTAGAAGGGTGTACATCAACAGCACATCCATCTGAGTTGGGGGGGGCAGTATCCAATGCATGCATGTATAGACACATCTTGACTCTCTTCATCTATGAGGTAGACCAACATGTCATCATGGATCTTTTCTAAATGGACACTATTGATATCCTGGCTGTATTGCCTTTTTGTGTAATGTGTTTGTAATGCTACATTACGTCTGTTACATATGTTAGATGTCCTCAAAGAGGTCATCAATGGCATGTATGATGACAACACTATCATCCTTTTGAGCTTGACAACCCCAAGGCATTTGACACAAATCCACACTGAGCTATTCACTCAACACTGTCAGATGCGGCCATATACACTTATATCACCAAGTGGGTAGACCACTGTGTCACATATGCGGCATGTAAATATGTTGACATGTCTAAAGTGAACTAGATCTCTGGTTCAGTGATCAGGTCCGCACATCCGAGCTGTCAGATAGGCCCTTTCTTGTCCATTTTTTAAGTGACGGACATCACAGAAGACAAACAGATCCAGTGTCCAAACAGATGTCTGAAGGTCTACAGACTGTGGGCAATCATTGTCTACAACTGTGATATTAGTATAATACAGACAGTATCAACACACACCAAAGATTGCTACCACAGTGATGACAACACACCTGCAATGACATGAAGACATGGTAGGATTTGTTACATCAGGAAACAAACACACAACCAAAGTATAATGTAGACATCACACCCTAAAATCAGACCAATAGGTATGTGACCTGGGTCCTGGGGTAGATGGTAAGTGGAACATCCACCAGCATGTGGTCACAGTGCTGACTACTCCCTTGTATGTGACACAACTTCACACAGGTATGTGAAGGACATCCATATCAGAGGCAATAATATCGCCATAATTCACAACCTTCATTACGCCAATAACTGAGTACAATGCACCCTTCCTACCTACATATCTTCCAGTGATGTGTAACTGAAGTGAGTTGTCCACCACGGCATCTTATTGAGGTCATACTTAGGTATTCTTTTGTGGCATAAACATTAATGTCTGATGGTGCAGTACCCCCATCAAGTTGTTACAACAGATCCATATGTGCTACCTGTTCTTTAGTGATTACCCACATACATGCATAGCTTCTGTTTGACAAAATTAATGGTATGGGAAACAGTTGTGACAGTGTGCATTGTGCTATATATATATATATATATATATATATATATATATATAGAGTGTGGACATGTCGTAATAGTTGTACAAGTGTTTGTGCAGAATTATTTCTGATCACTCTAAATCACATATGTTATGCCAGAGACATGGGATTACTGGTGGTATTATTCAGATATTGTCTATGATTGTGCTTGCTTCTTTTTAATGTTGTCCATGAGCCTTTACCTGTGTCCTGCTTGCTGGAGGTCTCTGCTGAGATTACACTCATACTCAGGTAAATCAGTTTGCAAAATATACACCCTACCCAGTTGTATGTATCACCCCTGATAGATGTCCTCTCTGCACTGTTCATGTAGGATGCTTTTGTCAGAAGATATCTTCCCCATTGTTATGTCACCTTATGCAACAGTCACATTATACACATTTTCACCATGCAGTCCCTACTGTACCATATTAATATGTGATTGGTGTTGCTGCTACAACTGCGTTTTCATTGATATGCTCTCATCTGCTGCACATTAGGTTGTTACACCTATCCTTTTTCCATGTGTTCATTCCTACAATTCATCTGTGTACCCATATTCAATATACACACTTCCCCTGATTGTTTATTTTACATGGTAGTCCATGTACTATTACAGATCCTTTATACAACTTCAGTACAGAATGCCAGGAATAGAATTTCACAACACGCTGCTCAGTATACACTGTCCTGTACTGTGTTTTGACCATATAATTAACTATCATACTTTTCAACTACACAGATATTCACAGAATGCCCAGATTTTTGCCTATCTTTTGCTGTGTTCCTTATGAAGTTTTTGGTTTTCTGCCATATCACTGGGATGATCTCAGGACTGATGCGACTCAGTAATTACATACATTTGAATTTCAGACTTCAAATCCTTCAGAAAATGTGTCTTAGCACAACACCCTTGTTATTCTAGCACATTTTTAAAGATCAGATATGTCAAATCTGTAACTATTTTGTTGGCCTTTGTCCAGATGTCTTGCACTAAGAGATTGAGAGCTATGAAAACTGTTATCTGTTAAGCCCTGTTGATCATTGTGGCATTCTTCTGTTCAAAACTGCGGGCCTTCAATGCTCTGAATTAAACCGGAGTGCTATCCATGTTCAATTACGTGGGCTGCTGCTCACCGCGCATCACCTCACACATGTAAACTCCATGTAGGCTTCACGTGAAGCCTACACAGAGTTTATTGAATCCCAGAGAATGTCTTTAACAGAGGACTGATGAAGTGATGAATGGAAGAATAAGAACAGAAGATAAGGACAGTGAAGGTGCAAGGTGCCTCTTCTGTTAGTCGTGAT
>NW_025055886.1:0-7461 GCF_019279795.1 Protopterus annectens | reverse complement strand
CAAAATTTGATAAGGATTTGTTTAAATTAACCCAAAAAAAGAAACCTTTTTTCAGTGTGTTAATAAACAAGAAAATATTCTTCCCAATAGAATTTAAAATAAAAGTCAAAAACATGGGATTATTTTAAGGATTTACTTGTGTTCCTTATAACTGAAGTTATTTGGAATGTATGTAATATTACCAGTACGAGTTGAATTGTAAAAAATAGTTCATAAAACTTTCCTAAGATTTAAAAGCATCCTAGGTGAGATAGTTGGCAACCTCGTCCAGTTACAAGTGAGGTTCTTGAGGAGTTAGCCAAACGCGGCACTGAACAGAAAGCCTGAGCAAGTGTTTTTTTTAAGTTTGGATGAAAGTTGGGCTAGAGAGAGATTAGTAGTAGGGGGGTTAGTGCAGAAAGCACTAGTTCCATCGATCTGGATCCAAAAGGTCAGAAATATGGTCAGTGCAGATGAAATTGTGTGAGTTCTTTGAATTGCAAGGCGTTGCTTGTGTACAACCTGAGGGTTCTACAGAGAAGAGGTGGATTTCTTAAGCAAGGAAATCATTTCAGTTTTACTAGAAGCTTGAATAATGGGAACATAGAAGCAAAGTCAGCTTTTTACTCAACTGGTAGACCATTTATAGCTACAAGATGAGCAGTGATGATGCTGCTTTTAGGTAAGCCTAAAGTGATGAATCAACAGATTTGGTCCTGTTGATTTGTACAGAGTTACGTTTTTTATTTGATTGAAGTTGTTAGTGGTAACCCATTTTCTAGATAAGCTAGAGGACCTCCCTTACAATACTATTTCAGTGTTCAGGGGGAGAGGAAGTGGGAGATCTTTGTACTTAAGAAAAGGAATTTTATATATTTTTGGATTTTGTTTTGATCTATGGTAATTATTATGCTTTGGCCTAGCCATAACTAAAGGTATTTGAAAGCACAGATGGACTTGAGAGGCATTTGATTATACAGTCTTTAGTGTACCAGATTTGAGGCTGTTTTTGAGGGAGATCCCAAATGTCATATTTTTTGTCCTGAAGAAGTTTACTGTTTGAAAGCCAATTTAGTATTTTATTTATAAAAATAGAAGACAAGGGTATGAGTACAGAGCCTTGAGGGACTCCTTGTTTTAGGGCAGTGGTGCCTGAAACTTTCTTATCTGGTTTACAAGAAAGATCTGTCTAAGGTTTTCTTTTAGCAGCTTGTGGCCTGCAGCTATGCTGTACCCAAGAAATAGTGTGCAATCAATTGAATAAATACTTTAGTTAGATCAAAGGCTAGAATACCTTTCAGGATGCCTTTGTTACATTACTGATTTGCTCAAGGGCTGAGCAGTTATGCTAGCCAAATGGATCTAAAAGTACCTATCTTATTTATGTCTTCTGTAGTGTCAGAATCTGTCTTGATGGGGCATTTGCCTTTCCAGAATCTATGTTGGTATCTAAACAGGATTGCTTAAGGTTTGTATGTATGAAGTGAGTTGGGAGGCGCCAATATATTTGTTTAAATTTATTTTTATATCCTTATTTAACCATAGAAAGCAAGAATTAAGTTTAGTAACTGACTCACATTTGCATGATCCAGGCAAAAATACAGTGAAAACATCAGTGTACACACACGCATTAAAACATTTGGAATTACAGTAATATCACATTGTAACTTATGTTAAGAGCAAAGTTATTTGCAGCAACATATACAACTTCTAGAAAGATTAACTTGCAGAGAAGTGTGTGCAGGTTTGCATAATATGAAATAGGTTCATAGGTTCATAGGTTCATACTAGGCTATCTGCCCGAGGGCATTTACAAGCCTAGCCCATAGTTTTGTGGCTGCATACCCCTTTTGAGTATGGGGAACTATACCCATTATTTTTGCTGTGCTTGCCTCTGTTGAGCAGTGACACTGAGGTAATCCCTAGGGTATATCCTGCGATCTCCATCCATTTAGTCAAGATTTCTCTTGAACAAGGCCAGCGTTACTCTGCCTCACATATACGAGTTTTATTCACAGCATAGGGAGTCTTTGGGTGATGAATCTATCCCTCCAGCACGTCCTATTAGTCCTATTAGAAATACACATTTTCAGTGGCTCAAACAATACTAAACCAGCCTGGCACCATCATTCCCCTCACAATGCATTTTTTTGTAAAGTACTAGCATCATACTGAGTCAGAATAATATGATTTTAGGGCCAGTTTGAATGAGGATAGGTTTGAGATGTTTTTTGTATTAGCAGGTAGAAAGCTTCATAGAATTGGGGCAAACTTATTAAAAGCTCTTTCTTTGCAATTTAAAGAGAAGGTAGATGTCCTTCAAGGATGCATCTGCAGTCCTTACAAATGGGTTGTCCTGTCGTCAGGCAGCCCTTCGGTCGGCTGGATTCGAAGTCTGGGTCACAGCCTCGGCTGGGTGTCGCACTTCACCTGCGGCGTCATAGCTGCAGTTCGCCGAGGGTATAAAGGCATCAGCCGGCGCCATTTCCTCAGTCTTTCTTGCGGTAAGCGCCCGAAGCTTGAAGCTGTTAGCGGTACGGGTCAGTCAAAGATCCAGAGATTACTACTACGAATACTACTTGAAGACTTCCTAAAAGCTAAGTACCCGTTGGGGACTCTTTCTTGCCTCAACTGATGTCAGAGTGAATAACTGTTGTTTAACTTGTGGGAAACAAATACCTCATAAAAGATTTCCACTCTTGCACCTTTGCTTGTTTGGGCCCAGACCCGCGGCGTAGCAGCTTGTTTTAGCCTGTGCTTCTTTCAACCCGGCCGGGCGCTTGGAAGCGTCGGTCGGGTTACTGAACAGTTTTTAGGCTCAGATTTCGCGTACATAATGCCGTCGGATCCTCCGACTTCACAAATTATTGGACATAAAGAAAAGGACCGGCGCGCAGCGGTCAGCGGTTTTTACGGCCGAAACGCTGATTCGGCTGAAGCAGCGAGGAGATGTCGGTTCGGCGAAACGAGCAAGCAGTTATCTTCAGCGAATCCATGACTACGAGGCCCCTTCTAACCTGGTTGAATGGCCTCTGAAATTCAACCTGCTACTGTATGGTTTCACAAAATTATGGACACCATCCCTTTGGATGTTTCAACTACTGCGTGGTGCTGCTAAGGCCCTAAATTGCATCCCACTCAAGGCCTTTGCCAGGGCTAAAAGCAGCCAAAACTTCTAAGTCTGTGCCTGTGGCCCCTATACTGACAGTTCAGCTTCCCAAATGCTCGCCAGCGGAGGTCTCTCATACTCTTGTAGGGATTGCGTCCTCATCCAGGCGGAGACCTCTCAGCCTCCTCCAGAAAGAGACCTGAGAGAAGAGCCCCTGAGCCAGTGATACTCAAGATGATTCTTCTATTGATACAGACAATACAGACAGACCATCCAGAGGCTCCTTTTTCTACTTGTAAGAAGACTCCGATGCTGAGGAATCGATTCCTTCTGCCTCTCCACCAGAGGAATTTTCCTTTGGGGAAACCTTACATGCCATGAGAGAGCAATTCCAATGGCAGGGCAAGATTTCTCAGATTCAAGGAAAGGCTTAGGACCTTTTACATTTACCACAACACTTAGGCCTTTGTATACCTCCAGTTCTTCCTGTTGTAGATGTCATTGCATTTAATGATGCTTGCACTGCTCCTGATACTTTGCCTCCAGCCTGCTCTACTAAAGCTGATAGGGTTCTGAGGGTTACGGACACATCACCACATTTTATAGGGCTCCCTTTTGCGGGTCAGGGCTATCTCCCAGGGGCCCTAAGGCAGTAACCGACCTGGTTAAACCCTCTCCCTCTGAAAGGGAATCCAGGTCCTTAGAGATGGGGTAAAAGTATACACCTCTACTCTCTCAGCTAGGGCATTGAACTGTCAGTTTCATGAAGTCAATACCAGGAGTTTATGCTTGATCAGTTAACTAAGAAACTGTCCTCTGATGATTCTTTAGATAAGAAATATGTTCTAGAAATGTGCATAACATTCCAACTTGGGTTAGTAACCATTCTTTAAAATGTGCTATATGATGCACTGGGAGGCTTCCTTTAAGATCCAGCCATGACTGGCACAGTTATAGAAGGCATGCATGGATTTGAAAGAACAGGTCTTGCCGGACGTCATGTTAAAAGCAAAACTATTAGATGCTCCTATGGATAAGGTCAGTCTATTTGAAGTTTCTCCTGCTCAGCAGCAGGTACTAAAAATGGAAGAGAAGGCAAAATCTTTTCTGTACAAACAGTGAAAGATTTATTACAGGTTTGTATCCAAGGTTTAGCAGGGAACTGGCCTTCCAAAAATTGGTCCTTTCCAGACTCCTCCTACAAAACACAGAGAGGCAGGAGAATGAAGTTCAAGAGGCGAGAAATCAATCCAGAGGAGGTGCCTACAGGGGCGCCAATTAGCAAGAGTAACAATAGAGCACAGACACAACTACCCACTGCAACAGGACAATCCCAGTGACTTGGCTCTGGCACATACCAGAGGGAACAAATAGCAGCACCATAGGCTGAGGAAAGTTGCTTCTTATTTTTCAAAACTGGCACTACATCACAAGGAACAAGTGGATTTTGCAAACTATAGACCAAGACTACAGGTTTCATTTCCCTTTACCAGGAAAAAGAGGAATGCCAAACCTACCACCAAATCAAAAAGACGGCTACAAAACGGTAACAATTGGCAAAAGATGAGAGCTGTGAAGGGGTACCATCTATGGAACAAGGAAAGAGGATTTTATTCAGATTTATTCCTGGTACCAAGAGAGAAATTGGAGGCCTATTCTCGACCTGTCCACTTTAAACATTCATCATTGTTCCAAAATTCAAAATGCTGACCCTGGCAAGCACATACTTTGGGAATGGGTGTGGCTGGTGACTCTAGTCTCAGAGGAGGCATACCTGCTGCGTCCCCATCACGACCAAATTGCAGAAGATACCTCAGATTTCAGGATCAGAGCATTATCAATTCTCAGCATTGCCCTTTGGCTTATCTACTGCGCCCAGAGTGTTCCGCAGAAATGCTGTCAGTAATAAGCTCACTACAGGCTTCGAAGGAATCCAAGAAAATATATCCAGCATACCTGGGCGACTGCCTGATACAAGCGGACAACAAAACAAAGCTAACAGAAGACTTGCTTTGCTTACTGCAAGCCCTGGGATACACAGTCAATATAAAAAATCAAGACTGATACCATCCCAAAAGAATAACCTTCTTAGGTGCAGAGGTGGACACAGTAAAACAGATGGCATTCTAACTGCAGAAAAAGCAAGAACAACTTCCTCTCTACTTCTTGGCATTAACAAAGCAGAACAAACTAACAGCAAGGAAAGTACTGCAGGCCTTGGACTTCCATGGCATCCTGCATAATCCTGATCCCTCATGCCAGACTGCATATAGAAAGCTACAGTGGTACCTGAAGAATATATGGTCTCCAACACAGGCACAGCCTAAGCGAAATACCACTAATCCCATGCCTGAAACAAGAGTTCCTATGGTGGGCTCAGGCATGCCAGTCAAGCAGGTTTGCCCTTCCCACAGCATTAGAGCCAAGCCAAACCACCATCACAGCGGGCCTCAGACCTTGGTTTGGGGGACCCATGCTGGACAAGTGCATACAGGAGCTTATGGACTCCAGATCAGCTGCACCTGCACATAAGAAGTAAAGGAAATGCTTTGTGAAGTAAAACAGCAATCAGAATTTCAGACCATTCCTCCAAGAAGGGGCAGTTGATGATAGGACAGACAACACCACAGTCATGTGGTACATCAACAAACAGGGAGGCTGTTTCCTTCCCTCTATGCGGATGGCACTATGGACCTATGGAATGTAATGCAAGGTTACAACATTCCAGTTGCAAGCGAATTTTGTACGGAAAACATCCTAGCAGACATATTAAGCAGAACTACACTCCTGATGCTCACGAATGGATGCACACCCGACATCTTCAAGGTCATCAAAGGAAATGGGGACTGCCACAAATAGACCTATTGCACCCCCACTCAATCACCAGCTCAAGAAATTCTGCACAAGGACACACCCACTTGCTTGGAAGGTGGACTTTTATCCTTCAGTTGGAAAGGCCTGACAGCATATGCATTCCACCTCTTCCTTTGATGCACAAGGTGCTATTGAAGATCAAGGAGGACCGTCCAAGGATCATCCTGATAGCTCCAGACTGGCCGACAACATTGGTACCCATTACTGAGGAGCATGTCTGGGAAAATGTGACACTACCCTGATTCCCTTGCTGTTAACTCAGAACCTACAACACCCTGCATCCAAACCTGAAAACTCTGCAGCTGACTGCCTGGAACATTAAAAAAGGACAAATAACCCAAATTTAACCCAAAGGGTTAAAGACATTATCCTTGGGGCCCCCCGCCCTTCAACAAGAAGGAACTATGCAGGAAAATGGAAAAGGTTTGTCATTTGGAGTACTGAAAGGGAAAAGATGTGTCAAGGTAGACATTGCCATCATCCTGGTGTATTTGGCTCAGCT
The DNA here is from genome assembly GCF_019279795.1 of Protopterus annectens. Classification (NCBI taxonomy): domain Eukaryota; kingdom Metazoa; phylum Chordata; order Ceratodontiformes; family Protopteridae; genus Protopterus; species Protopterus annectens. The sequence goes on along the minus strand of NW_025055886.1, from coordinate 997 downwards.
TTTCCTTTCTGGCCTGTCCTATTCCTCCATCAACATACATGCATCGGGTATTTCTGCAGAATACAGCTTGATCCCCGTCTTCTCATCCTCTACTCAGGCAGTTTCTGAGAGGAATTAAAAAAGTAAAACCTCCTAGGAAACGACCAATACGAGCATGGGACTTGAACTTTGTGCTAGAAAAATTGACACTCCTTTTAACCAGCAGCAACAGCAGATCTTCAACACCTATCCTGGAAAACTGCTTTTCTGCTGGCAATTACTCAGCAAGAAGGGTTTCTGAGCTACAGGCTTAATGGCAGTACAACCCTTCCTAATCTTCCATCAAGATAGAGTGTCCATGAGAACAAATCCTACATTTATGCCTAAGGTGGTATCCAGAGTGTCTTTAAACCAGGCTATCCACCTACCTACCTTCTTCCCAATCCACAGAACAGGGGAAAGACCCGCATACTTTGGATGTACATAGACAGTTGCTACTACCTGGACAGAACCAAGGGCAATAGAAAAACTGACCAGCTTCTGGTAGCATATGCAACAGGAAGGGAAGGAAAAGCAATTTCAAAACAGACAATCTCCAAGTGGATAGGAAATTGCATCAGATTCTGTTACTCCTACCATGGAAAGCAAACTCCACAGAACATAAGGCCTCATTCTACAAGGGCTACAGCCACTACCACAGCTTTCTTACGAGGAGTGGCTATCAAGGATATTATAGAGGCTGCTACTTGGACCTCCGTGCATACATTTGCCAAGCATTATAACTTACCTTTATACTCTAGATCCCGAGCAGGGTTTGCCACTGCTGTTTTGCAAGGGATCCTAACTACACCATAATTTCTTCTTCCTCCTCCCCTAGTTTGGCTATGGTATTCTACCCATTTGTAAGGACTGCAGATGCATCCTTGAAGGACATAGTACAGTTTTGTACCTACCATAAATGTAGATGTCCGAACAGGAAAGCATTGCAGTCAGGATTTCCCCCCTCCTTTCTGGGTAT
>NW_025055885.1:0-7416 GCF_019279795.1 Protopterus annectens | reverse complement strand
TCTAATTTCAGTTTCTAATAAGGATGATTTTTTTTGACAACCAGTATAATTAACCTCAATAAGGACTTATTATATATAGAGAATTCAGATCCTGTATCCTTTTCTAGGCCTAGAGAGGGAAAGGGGGGAGGGGATAATTTCCTAGTTACAGCCATTTGCCCCCACCCCATTTACGACAGTACTCTGTCGGATGTTTTATAACCTGCCAAATCATTCTACTCCTAAACAACAAGCTCCCAGTCAAGTCCCTCTTTCTCATCACACCTGCAGCATTTGACATTTACCCAAGGAGAAATTCTCTGAGGTCTGCTTGGGGTATAAAACACATATGTGAACACTTCCAAGCAAAAATCCTAAACTTCCAGAATTTTATTGTATAATGGTTTCCATTTTTCTAATCTTGCTTGACTGATTTCATCTGATTGCGTATAAAGAACCCCCCCCAAAAAAATCCAGTCTTTTATTGTCCAATTTTATATGTTCGTCTTATAGTACATAGAAATAATGGGAGGAAGACAAAGCTGCCCGACTAGTAAAGGGAAGAGTGGGAATTAGGTGTTGTGCCCAGAGGGAAAGCATTTGCAAAATGACTCTAAGATATCTTTTAGCTGAACATGGAATAAGGGGAACAAGGCAAGGTGTTTAATATTAGTAGGGGTGCATTCCATGAATTTGGGGCCTGGGATAGAGAAGGCAAGGCTAATGCAATGTAGTCTGATTCTTGGGTATTGAAAAAGTGGACTACAGTAGTTAATACTTCTTAGAATGCAAGTGGGAGGGTCATCTGAATAGGTTGAAGGTTCTTTGAAGAGCTTATACAGTTGAGACCCGGTCTGAAACCATACCGAAGTCCCTCATCTGCCAAGACATGAGCAGATGGCTCTACACTGGAGGAAGATCAGAACAGTAGTGGCTGGTCCCCTTAAACTTACTAGGCTAGAGGCCATACTAGCCTAGAAGTGTTAGATAGCCAGGTGATAAATTGTCCCTTTAAAGATATTAATCTAGAAACAAGCATGGATGTTACAGTTAATGGGGAACAGATGCAATTAGTGGTACTTACAACAGCGCCTTATCACTCAGCAGATTCTTGACCTTTGTGTCTAAGAAGCACTCAAAAGTTAAATTTGACTATAAAGAAAGGCAATCCAGAGGGCACCCTTATGAGGGGAAGGGAAATGGACCTCAAGAGAAACTAGCATGACATATTACTGCCTGGGTAGAAGGTGAAACCAATTGTTCCCGGATGCTAGAATTTGGAGATCTACTCTCAAGTCCCATTTTACTTTTACTTGCCACTCTGCCAGAGTCTTAGTTACAAAAGAGCATTTTACGTGTAAAATTTTGCTGTACTGGGAAAAAAGCCTGCATGTACGATGAACTTGTTCCTGCTGGACAGCAGACAGACTTGCTTAATAAATGAAGCTAAGAAAAGTAGCTAATTATCAATAAATATGATGACAAAACTGATGTCAGTGACAGTTTGGTTTCTGACTATCCATTCTACATTGTATACCATAACTGTCAGTGGACAGAAATAATTCTCTTTGAAAGGAACAAACACCAAAAGGAACAAACACCAAAATCATGTCAAGGTTGCTGGCACTGTAATAGGGACTCCTAGAGAACCCAAATCTCATTGATAGGTGCACATTTTCATGACCCATGCCCATCTACTTGAAACTACTTGAAACAGACACTAGACAGCTTAGCTCCGTCTGCTCTGCTACCCTACTCCCATAATGCTCTGTGCATCCTCTCACCTCCTGATCACTGAAATACCCGTGAGCAGCAAACACCAATATTAATAAAGTCAGAACAAATATGCCGCAAAAAAATAAATAAATAAAAAGAGAGAGTCCCTGTAGGCATCATCGCCTATGGACAAGGAGAAAGTGTGTGGTGTTGATGAAATGGAGAGAAGTGTATCATTAAGGTCTATTACTATGGCAAGTACATCATTTTCTTGTCTCACATGGCCTTCTCTCCACTTCAACATATAGATCATCATTATACTAAAAATTAAACTCCTTTGGCGGAGTCCAGATCCTGTGGCAGTAGATGTTCTTCTGAATCAAAGGTTCAAGAAGAAAACATTTGAGAAAAGCCTCATACTTTCAGGGGAGCCACAGAGGAATGGTTCAAGTCCCACAGAAGCACTAGATATGGCTAGTGAATGTAGAGTAACCTAGAATCAAAAATCCAAGATAAATAGCATGATCTACAGTTGTGAAAGTAATCAGCCCTCTGAAATGTGTCAAAAAGGAAAACAATGGCCAGAAGTTAGTATCTGAACCACTTTAGTTGGGTAGGAAAGGTCCATAGCCGTTAAATAAACTGCAGTATTAAATGAGGTTAGGCACATGGAAGGGCAGTCCAGATGCATGACAGGGATCTTGAATAGTTTCAGGCAGAGAGGACTCAACAGTAAATGAGACCACAGCAGCAAGAGGCGGAACAAAACTTGCTGGGGGGGTGGGGTAAAAAGGAGCTATGAAAATGACCGTCTCCATTTACCTTTCAAAAGGAACTCTGAAATAAAATGGAGTAGGAGTCACACAGATAAGCTCAGACATATTCCTGGACTGCAGTATCCCAAAAGTCTGTCCTTGCAGAGGAAGAGGGAGACTCAGCTGCTACAGTTGGCTTTGGTTGAGGTGGCACAGACTGCAGCAAGGCCTGGTCCAATGGCAAAGAAAGTTTTTGCTACAGAGTTTTACGTGATGACCTGTGTAGAGCTAGAATGCAGCACAAGACCTATGTAGGGCTAGAATGCAGCGTAAGAGTCTGCTTGCTAAAAAATTTGGCCTGACCAGGAATGTGGGTAGCTATCAGAAATACCAATTCCCCAAAGCCCCGTGGTCTACTGGCATGGGGAGGGGGAGGGATAAAATATGTCCCTCCCTGCTTGGTGATGTACAAAACTACTGCCATTATTATTTAAGGTGAAATGGTTTTGAAAGCCATGTAGCATCACAAGTACTGCTGTCATTTCTAGGATATTTTATGCGCAATTTGGGTGTTGTATGTGACAACACATCTTACATTATTAACTCTAAGATATCTTATGCATCCAAGAATTGCCTGTCCTTTGACCTTGAGGGCAAATAATTTAACTTGATAAATGGAGACTATGCTGCACTACCCTAGCCTAAGCTTTTTTATTTATAAAAAAAAAAAAAAGGCAGCAAGATATTTTAACAAATGGTAAATATAGGGTCCACACTCTGACACCAGTGGATCTACAGGGCCCGCTGCAAGATTAGCATGTCAAGTCTGGCAAATGGAACCACGAAAATTCTCATTGCATCAAGCCTCCAATTCTGATGTATACTACAAAAGAATTTTAGCACCATGAGCAGACTAAGAGCATCTTCTGAACAACTGACAGCCTTGTCTTGAAGACAAGACACTACAAGACAGTGTATCTAAGGGGCACACTACAAATATCAGTGATTGTGATGGTTACATCTGAGGCTTTGCTGCGTTCTCTGTGATCCCCCAAGGATACACACAAACTGGGAGCAGAAACTCTTGCTATCAAAGTTTCTTGATGGGGACTCCCATGAGCCAATCATCCAAATAAGGTAACACCCTGCCCTCTAATATTCACTCGAATTGCAACTATGTACAAGCATTTGTTAAAAACACACTTAGGGCAGTCATCAAATCAAACAACAGTGCCCAAAATTCAAACAGACGGGCTCCCACTCAAGGTGCAAAAGTCTTCCGAATCCCTTACCAATTAGGTGCAAAATAGGCATCCAGGCAGTGCAGACAAAACACCTATCCCCATCCCAAAATGCCGGTAAGGATAAAAACTGCACCATAACTATTCTGAATTTTATGTTCGGAACAAGCTCATTTAATCTGTTGATATCCAGTATAGAGTGCAGGTCCTTTAAATTTTCTTTAGGACCAAAAAGAATCCCAGAGTAAAATCCTGATCCTTTCTGGTCTAGTTGGATCTCCTTAACTGTCCTCTTGTTTAGAAGGCTTTGGACCTCCACCTTGGATACACCTGAAGAGAAAGGACAACAGCCAGGGTCAAGTAACGGGCATTAAACAGCCTCTGTATAATCTTCACATCCACTCTCTAACAACGATGATCACCCACTCCGACCGTGAGGATATACAATCGCTGTCTTCAAGTGCAGGGAATTAAATAACCATTACCTTATGTTGACCTCCAGAACCAACACCTTCAATCCTACTTTTGAGCCTTTTTCAAATCATAATGTAAACACATCATAAGTTTGAGAAAATGTGTTTTTCCGATAAACTTGATGCCAACTGTAAGATCTTTTCTGCTCTAAAATCTCCTTTCAGCTTTCCTTCCACCTTGGGATTAAAGGGTTAGTATCTGAGAACAGGCTGGAAGACTATTTTTCCCAGCAGTCAGCAATCAGCCACCTAAAGCCAAGCAATCAGCATGCTGCTGCAGTGATACAGGATCCATCAGCTCTAGCCATCCCACCACTTGCATTATCTTCAGTCGCCTCAGGAAATTGGGCTCAGGCTATTTCCTGCAATTCAGGTTACATGCATTTCAGAATCTAAATAATTTACCAGAATGTGCAATTAACTTCATCAATAATACAATGGAATCTAATACTTTGATATAATAGTTTTGGAAACACTGACAGTATATATGATGACACAAATTTGCTTCCTGTGATAGTCCATGGGACTAAACACCCCAAAGAAATGGACGGGATGTCTACTGGTTCTCTTTTTAGATAGCATAGCCATCACTAGAGAATAAGTCAGCACTACCTTTGGTTCTTCACTTACTCCAAGTAGTTCAGCTTAAATCATTTTAGTTGCAGAACGGACTATCCAAGAAGGCGACAGGGTGAGCAGGAGACCTTCAGCAGCAATTTTGTGTGAAGGAGAAACTTGATCAATAGGTCACAATTCTTTCATATGCATCATGTTAAGGACTCTCTCAAAATGTATGGTCTTTAAGGGTGGGATACTGTATACTACTCACCATCAGCTGTACGAGCATCTGAAGTGGGGGACTATTCAAGGGAGTCTATCCACTTCTCCAAGATGCTCTGTGGGGAAGAATCAGAGGATGAAGGAGAACAAGACATGTCATTAAGTGCTGATCTCACATTCTGTCCTCCACTCCTCCATCACTCCTGCAAGATGGTGGAGAGGGTTAAAAGCTTAGGTATCCATGGCCAAAGCAGTGTAGGCACCTGGGACAGCTTGTTCAACAATACATGTCAAGTCCATGTCTCTTCCATTCCCACTGATCTGGATGCAGGGGCAGTCCTTGTCAAATCTGTGAAAAGGAAGATTAATGGTGCTAAACTGGTGTCGACACTGGTGATGATAAAACAAACCGCCTTTGACATCAATGTCAGTGCAGGTAGCATGGGGTTCAGTGGCCGAACACTGAGGCTTACACTGTCAAGAGATTTCCCGATTTAGCACGAGCCAAAATGTAAGCAGTATGCCCTGGAGATATGAACAGGTGGATAAATGCAATCAAAAATACAGACCATTGTAATTAAAAGGTCCACTGGGGGATGGTCTTATGGAGCCTGGCAGGAAAGACTATAAATTAATGCTACTGCTCATCAGATGCAGGGCTTTGGGATGAGTTTCGTCCAGGATTCTATAAAGGGGTAGAAGACAGTGACATAATGGCAAAAAGGTCTGACAAACTCATGTGTCTGGCAACATCCTATGAACACCAAAGTTTACAATGGAATAAGATGGAACAGATGGAACTCTGACAAAAGAGCAAGTTTGAAGACAAGAAGATACTCACTTGGCAAGGTGTCTACAACGTTGAAAGCGACAATGACCCAGTCATCCGAAAGGAGGAACCACCACACTATCCCCATTCTGAGATGAGCTGCAACTACAGAAATAGGTTTGGTGAACACGCCGAAACTGATCAACAAAGCTGGCGCAACCTGCTTTTCAAAAAAAGCAATGAAAGGGATCTTAGAGATCTAAAAGACTACACAGGTCACCCTTTACATAAGGGAGGACAGGACTGCCATGAAAATTCAAAGAGTTTTTTGATGTTAAGGTTAGGTCACTTAGCCTCAAGACTAGACTAAGGTACCTGGTCTTTTTTAGCAGTAAAATGCATCTGCAATAAAATCCAGACCCTTTCTGCTCTGGTAGATTTCCTCAACTACCCTTTTCTAGGGGCAGACCTGTGAGCATCCTTGTGCGATATACTACTAACGCGAGCAAATTCAGTAAGGTGTGGTAAGTGGTCTGTCAGCAGCCAAATTTTATTTCCTCTGGATAGTAGAGTCCTGATCCACCAATCCACTAAGACGGATATCTCAAGTGGAAATGTACAAGGACAAAGCCTCCAAACTGCTTGCAGAGAGACAGCCAACCAAAGCCCCAGAATGGCTACTGCTGCTGTCCACCTACAGAACTGACCCCTTTGTTTGGGTCCACAAACTTTCTAGATGTTAACCCTGGAAATCATTCTACCCTCCAGACTGCTGTCTTTTTTTTTTTTTTTTTTTCAAACTGTGCCATCTCTGAACTACATGTAGTTCTGGCAGTTACAATGCTCTGCTACACACAGAGTTTGAATGTCAGCTGATGCACAGTTTCCAAATTTACTGCCTTTTTATTTATGAGACTGACGTGATGAGTCCGAATCGACATCAGGAAACTTGTTTGATGACGCACAATTTAAAGAACTACTTTCATACTTGACCTTTCTACACCAGTTTGAATAAATCTTCGCAAAAAGATATATGGCTTCTTTAAACTAAAAGAAAACTGTGCCAGCCCAGCTTCATAGATGACCTGTGTGCCAAGACTCTACCTTTACATCGTTGTTTTACGAAGTGCATATGGTAAAACTCTGCAATATTTGCTCTGTACTTGTCAACATTAACAGCTAATACACTCTTGCCCTCTTTGTATTCTGCTAGTCCCAAACATGATTCATGCAGTACCATTTTGTCAACGTTTGACAACTTCTTCCATGAATGACAGAATTTCATTCTTCACCCGCACCGATTTCTGCTAAGGCCAGCTTCTCATACTATTTTTTCAACAACTAAATTTTTAAGTCAGTAACCGCACAGCCTAAAAATTTTTTGTTTTTTAATTAAAAAAAATTTTATTTTTAAATATTATAAATATTAATATTTACTTTTCACTACATTTATACACAAAAACATATATATATATATATATATATATATATATATATATATATATATATATAAAAAAAAAACAAATTAAAAATATATAACACACACACAATATTATATATATATATATATATATATATATATATAAAAAAACACACACACACACACAAAAATTATATATATATATATACACACACACACAAAAAATTATTATATATATATAATATAAAAAAAACACACACACACATTTTATATATTATTATTA
>NW_025055884.1:0-7863 GCF_019279795.1 Protopterus annectens | reverse complement strand
TGGAATAGCTTCTTGTAGCTTTACCCTGAACTAGCTTGAACTGTTTTTTTAACTGTTTGCTGCATTATTTTAAAATCTGCACTTAAAGTTTATACATTTAGCTCTAATTTGATCGAAAGTTTGTTGTTTGTTTGTTTAATTTAATCAGGAGACTGCCCACTAAAGTGCGTGCGCTAGCCTGTAACTAATTTATCACTGTTTCTACTTTCGTGTGTGTTTCTACCAAAAAACAAAAACAAAAAAATAATCCTTGTTTTCCCACCTTCCTCGATCTAGTTTAGACCATAGTTTACAGGCATTGCTGTATTCTGGGCTGTGGTGTAGTTCCTGTGTTGTCCATTACCTACTTGGGTAGAAGGAAGTTTCTTTGCTCACCAGTGGGAGTGGGGAGCCTTGAGCAGCCTACCTGTCCCTGTAGGAAGTAACCTCAGCACAAGAAGTTGTAGTAATTGGGTTGTTTTGGGACCACTTCTAGCTCTTTGTAGTTCACTGTTTAAAAATCCCGCTGCTTGCACAGCTTTAGCGGTTAGTGCGATAGCTACAGCGCCGGTTAAACAAGGTTAAACTTTTTCTTGGCTCCGCCTAAGTCTTGCCCGTTTCTTCAAATTTAAGGAAGCGCTACTCTTAGTATAACCAGACTACTCATTATATTATAAGCTCTCCAGCACTTGTTCTCAATACTTCTCTCACTAAGTAAGCACTCTCGTACTAATTAAAGCACTACATCTACTTACCACCCCTGTGAATATCCACTTCCCTTAAAGGTACAGCACTCCCTTATACTGTTCTAGCATGTCAATGCCAATGCTCAATGCCAAGAAATGTATTGTTATCCCCTTTGGGAAAAAACATGTATCCATGAATTACCATATAGGTGGCAGTACACTAAACACAGAAAGTGTGATAAGAGACTTAGGGACACAGATGGACAGTGGTCTCACCTTCGATAACCACATCGCCACAACAGTCAGCTTCTGGAAATCCTTTCTATATGGCACACCTCATCATCATGAAGGGCTTTTCATCCAGAAAAAAGGAGGTCATTGTCCCACTGTACTCATCCCTCATTAGACCCATTATAGAATACAACACCCCATTTGGTATGTACCTCTCAAGACATCTGCAACAACTGGAAAGGCCTCAGAAATACCTCACTAAAAGAATCACAGGCCTAAAGCAGATGCCCTACGTTGACCATCTTAAAAAACTCCAGCTATACTCTGTCGCATATCGTCTACTCAAAGGCGATCTCTGCTTAACATACAAGGCCATGTCAAACCCAGAGCTGTTGGACATGCTACACTTAAAGAAATTCCAATCCCTCAGAGCTACACGCTCCATGGATCTAAACCTTGTCATCACAATAAACAAAACATGTTGGAGGGATAGGTTCCTGACCCAGAGACTCCCCAGACTCTGGAATAGATTGCCCATACATGTCAAGCAGAGTGCCTCTTTGGACCTCTTCAAGAGGAACCTTGACGATTGGATGGGAGAAAGGAAATTCACCCCAGGGATCATGTCAGTCGCCCTGCTAGACAGGGGTCCAGGAAAGTAAATAATGTGGGAAGAAATAGCCAGGGAATTGCTATGGCTAGGCTTGTATAGGCCCTAGGGCTGATAGCCTAGTACCAACCTATGAACCTATGAACCTATGTCGAGTGATAGATTACTGGCGTCATCTCCAGTTCAGCTGGTCAATCTGGGTATCTTGAGACAATGCTACAATTGTCTCATGTACACAGACAACCATCTCATCCTCCCAACAAACACAAATACATGTGAGAGATGCAACTATATAGCCAAACTGGAGGCTGAACACTCTCAACTCAGGGCTGGCATGACCAGACAGGAGGAGATGGCAACCACACACACAATAATCCCAGTCCCACATATACCTACCACAACTGCAAACTAAACACATAAAAACACAAAGACATACTCGGAGGCTCTAATAAAAAACTTACCAAAACAACACAGGCTCCCAAAGCAGACATCCAAAAATCCACCACCTCAAAACAAAACACATGCAACGCAAACTTCAATAAATCAGTGTGTCAACCAATCACAGCCCTTAAGGCCAAACACCTTGCCTGATACACTAGTAATAGGTGACTCTATAGTCAGACACACTGATGTCCCGCTGACCAGGCTGAACAAGGAGAAGGTGACTGTGAGCTGTCTATCGGGAGCTAGGATTCGCCACATAACACACGCACTCAGGTCACTCCAAAGCAAGTACAAATATGACTCCGTCATTGTCCATGCTGGTGTTAATGACCTGAGACGTACCTCCCTGGACTACATGAAAAGAGACATAGAGGAGCTCTCCGATTATGTAGCCCAGGCTGGTATGACCCTGACCCTGAGCAGCATCCTGCCCTCACCAAGAATGATACCACAATACAAAGACAAGATGATCAGCTTTAACAATTGGCTCAAGTACTGGTGTCATTTTAAGGGATCCAATATCTGTCTGCCTGGGATGACATGTTGGACAAGCCATGTTGCCAAGGGATGGCTTACACCTGTCACCACTGGGCTTCCGGATATTGGCTAAGGCTCTTGCCACCCCCATAGTGCCTTTTTTAGGCAAGGCTCAAAAGACAAACCCACCTCCTTAGAAAACAAAAATGGAAAAAAACTAAGGGTAATGCTGCTCAACGCCAGAAGTCTAAACCTCAAGATGCAGGCACTTGATGTGCTCCTCAGCGTGGAGAACATCGACGTCTGTGCAGTAACTGAAACCTGGTTCAAGGCTCCGGACAGAACCCCAGCACTACCAGGCTATATTCAGACATGCTTTCGCCCCAAAACCTGGGCCGAACCACAAAGGGAGGGGGAGTGTCCATATTCATCAAAGACACCCACACCTCCAGGTTAGTAGCAACACATGAAGCATCAGAGACCGTACAGGTGCAACTAACCATAGGCAAAACTGCTATACAACTGGTAGCATGTTACAGACCACCCTCCCAATCTCAAGAACCCCACTCAGCCTTCCTGAAGACATTGGAGGATATGAATGTATCACAAAATACCATCATACTAGGAGACTTCAACTACCCAAACATAGATTGGGTACATTATTCTAGCCCTAATACCCTAGCCCAAAGGTTCCTGGAATTCATAAATTCAAATGCACTGGAACAACTAGTCACCTCTCCCACTAGGGGAGATAATATACTAGACCTGATCATCGCAAACATGGGAATAAAATGCTCCGCACCGGAAGTATACCCCTCACTAGTGAGATCTGACCACAAACTAATCACCCTGGATATACATATCCCACCTCCACCCCCAGCACAAAAAACCACAGTGAAAAACTTCTCAAAAGCAGACTTCACTCTTCTTAAGACTGAGATGGTATCCTTTAAGCCCACTGTGCCAGTGGATACCGCATCCCGCAATGCCGAATCCTTCACAAATGCTTTTTATGGACATCTCCAAGAATGCATGGATCATGCAATCCCAAACAAATCCAAGTCCCTCTCCACCAAAGGTAAGCGTCCTGTCTGGTGGACCTCAGCCATAAACAAATTGTATAATAAAAGAAGGAAGCTACTGCACGTCAGAGCAAAATCCCATGAAGGGAAGACATCTCTGATCAACATTAGCAGAAAACTACGTTCTCTCATAAAAACATCCAAGGCCAACCTTGAGAGAAAAATCGCTAAGGACACTAAAGATAACCACAAAGCCTTCTTCAGCTATGTTAGAAACCTGGGTGGAAACCCTCAAATATGCTCAGAGTTGGTTCACAACAACATAAAATACACTGAACCCACAGATATTGCCAACATTCTGGCTGACAGGTTCAGTGCAAATTTCTCCCCTCCTTCACCCCCAAAAGAAGAAATACTTATCCCAGCTGAATGTAATCTCCCTGTCATCTCAGATGTCCAAGTGAGAACCGCCCTAAACAAAGCAAAAAACACAGCATCAACGGGAACTGACGGTATCCCGGGTTGCGTGTTACGTGAACTCCAAGAGGAGCTAAACCCACACATAAAAATGCTATTTAACCTTAGCCTTACTTTGGGATATGTACCTGAACACTGGGCATGCAGCAACAGTGGTCCCACTCCACAAGGGGGGTGCCTCTACAGACCCTGGAAACTACCGCCCCATAAGCTTAACCAGCCTGGTCTGCAAAGCTATGGAAAGAATCATTATCGAACTCATAAACAGAGACATAGGGGACCTACAGACACTTGACCCCACCCAGTTGGGCTTTGTAAAGGGCACACCCTGCCTTTTAAACCTGGTTGACTTTTTCAAAACAGTCACTAGAGCCATTGATGAGGGCAAAAGCAGTCCATACAGCATACCTGGACTTGGCTAAGGCCTTCGACACAATACCCCACTCAGGCATCATAGATAAGCTCAACGCGAAAGTAAACCCTTATGTCACTAGATGGGTTGCAAACTGGCTAAAGGACAGAACCCATAAAGTTAAAATCGCTGGAGCAATGTCAGACTCAAAGCCAGTCACAAGTGGTGTCCCACAGGGATCTGTCCTGGGACCCCTCTTGTTCGGCATTTATTTCTCAGATGTTAAAGCAAACATGGGAGGGCTGTGGCTGACAAAGTTCGCAGATGACTGCAAACTAGGCGCCATAGTCGATACACCAGCAGACACACACATCCTACAAAAGGCCTCACAGAAACGGACAACTGGTGCCGGAGTCACGCCTTAAACTAAATGCCAAAAAATGTATAGTCATCCCCTTTGGGAAAACAAAGTACCCACAAATTATCACATAGACAACAACCCACTGAGTACGGAAAAAGTAATCAGAGACCTAGGACCCAAGTCTATTGATAGCGACCTCTCATTTGACACCCACGTTGCCAAAGTGGTTAGAAAAACATTCTACCTTGCACACCTCATCATGAAGGGATTCACATCCAGATCCAAGGATGTCATTGTACACCTATATTCCTCCCTCATCAGACCCATGATTGAGTACAATGCCCCATTTGGTATGTACCTCACCCGGCATTTACAACAGCTGGAGAGACCACAAAAGTACCTCACCAAGAGGATCAAGGGTCTCCAACTTATGTCTTATTCTGCCAAACTAAAGAAACTTCAGCTCTATTCAGTAGCATACCGCCTGCTCAGAGGTGATCTCTGCCTGATGTACAAGGCCATGTCCAATCAGGATCTGATGGACATGCTCCACCACAAAAAATCCAAATCCATCAGGACCACGAGAGCTAAAGACTTAAACCTCGGCACAAGTATGAATAGGACATGCTGGAGGGATAGATTCATAACCCAGAGGCTTCCCATGCTTTGGAACAGGATCCCAGTTCATGTTAGGCAGAGCCCCTCACTGACTCTATTCAAGAGAAATCTTGATGAGTGGATGGGAGATCGTAAGTTTACCCCAGGGGTCACATCTGTGTCACTGCTAGACAGGGGCACAGTAAACTAATTCTATTATACAAGGGGACCTTCATTGTGTCACTACTAGATGGAGGCACAGTATTCTAAATTTATTCTGTACATTTTTGTACCATTTCATGGGGTGGCAAAAGCCACATCACTATGGCTAGGCTTACAAATGCTCCAGGGCAGATAGCCTAGTACTATACTATGAAACTATGAAACTATAAGTATAAATATTCTTCCAGAAAATATTCCATTTTATTTTACAGTAAAACCAACAAATGAGCCTTAGAGTTCCAGTTGTTTGTTCTGTCTAAAAATAGTCCTGAAAATTGTAATTCTGTTAGTATTCCGAACATATATTTATACTTGCTTAATATTAATTATTGCATGGATCATGGTAATGAACACATTTGGATTTGAGTATCAACATGATAACATTTTCTTTTATCTCTAGAGGGCCAAGACAATGATACCTAAAACTAATGCAAATCAGCAGAATAATTGTGTCATCCAGAAACAATGCTTTCCCCCATCCTTTCAAAAATAAGCCCTTATACCTTGCACATAAATGTTACTGACCTGACAGCATAAAGTCATTTAGATCAATCTTCATATGTTAGACTTGCGATAATGACAATTAGACGTTACATTTAAAATGGGTAGGATAATAGCTCTCTGCAACTAATGAGACAGTTACAACCCTCAGGGCAGTATTCATAGTCAAGCTGCATAGTAAGAAACACATGTGCAGGCCCTTTGTGAGTCATAGTACCCATTAGGGCTGGTGAGTAGTGATGAAAACGGGGTGGAAGAGACATATCCAATAGTGACATGCAAAGAAAGCATGCAATATAAAGAATATACAATAAGATGCAAAAGGCATGCAGTATAAAGAATATACAATAATATACAAATGAGCACTCCTGAAGGCAAGTTACAATTCATAGACATAGAGAAGAGTGGGCATGGAGGAAGTTATATATCACTATAACAGTACAAATCATGTGGGAATTTGCAGAGTTCCAACAAGCAGAAATGCTAAGAACAGCAGCAGTGATCTTGTAGCAACACTTACCATTTTCAAGTGCCACTGCCTCCCACCTGGTAATATGTCATGGTGACAGGCAGCAGAAATGAAAATGGCAGCATATTACTTAAACCACCAGCTGACCAACCAGCAGACCATTTCTGAGTGGACAGAGATATTATACAGCCATTGGCTGATGTGTCATCCGCAAACAAAATCAGGAGGAATACAAGGACTGCCTATACCTGTGGGCACCAAGGTATGTGTAGCGTTTACTATACCAGCAACAGGGGATCTTCAAGAGACAGATTGGGAGATGCTGAGAATATTGCAGGTTTTTATCTACAGAATATTCAATGCTTCTGCATGTGGGTGAGCATATCAGTTTACTCAATATACCACAGGAGAAAGCCAGCACCATGCCTGACTCTTATAACATTGCCCATCTCCTTGACATTTTGAGTGCTACAGATTATACTCATGTGGCAATAAAGGCCAGGTCTGATATCTGTGGACCGTGATATGTCATTAGGAAGGGCTACAGTCTATTAACTGCAAAGTGGTATGAAATGTACCGGGGTTGATAAGCACTGTAGAAGTTGTCCATAATTTCCATGTCTGGCATACACATCAGACATTTATTGTGTAGTAAAATTCCACAGGACTACCATCTTAGGTACAGTTCTAAACAGAAATATACAGAACTAAAGTCAGTGTGTAGAAATGTCTCATCTTTGCCATATGATCCCACAATATTTCAGGGGTTGCATATCTTTCATCCAGAATGCATTTGTTTGAAAGTGGGAAAAGCTGATCAAAAAATCAGCTGACTGAATGTTAATGGCTTTTCCTAACTGAGATTAAAGAATGGAGTGGAATGGGAAATTTTCCCTTTCTGCACTGTAGTGTGATATCAGAGTTGCTATATATATTTAGCATAGGGTATGGGGTTTGTCCCCCTGCAAAACAAAGCTGTACATTTTTTTCATTTTTTTAATATTAACCATTTATGTTTGATCATGTGAGGCTCAAGTTTTTGACATTTTCAGGAAATGTCATAAATGTATTTCAGATGATGCTGGATACTTACTGGACCCCAGGCTGATGACTCCCATCCAGAACCTACATAGCAGAACTGAAGTACAGGATAACACCACCCATGTGCAAAAATGAAACATCACAGAGCAAGTCTTTACCTTTCTGAAGGTCTGGATCTTCTGCCAGGATACATCTGTTGAATACTGCAGTATGCCCCTGAGTCAGCCTGCAAGATGTTTGTAGAATGCTGAATGCCATATAATATGATTACTGTCCCAGGAATCTACAGATCAGTTATAACAGTCCCTGTCATAGCCAGCACACCAATGTCAGCCAGCAATGACAGTGAGCAGAAGCTGTGCCACACACTTTTGACAATGATGGATATGGTACA
>NW_025055883.1:0-7624 GCF_019279795.1 Protopterus annectens | reverse complement strand
ATTTGGAGTACACTTCAGAATAATTTAATCTAAGTAATATATAATTAGAGGAAATTGGCTGTTACATCAAGTAATATACAGAAACAAAAAGGAATTGAGCACCAAAAAAAGTTTCAAGAAAATTACAATTGTCATAGTAAGTGGCATCCCTTAATAGATGAACAGTAATGTAATTTACAGCTGATGGCCAAGAGAGAGCAGCAAAAGAGGTTGAAGATGTTTGTATTCTGTTTCTAATACATTACTAAGAGGTCACTCTTTCTGTTCCATAAGGCAATGACTGATCCATTTCTTTTTGAAAGTCAATCCATGGAACAGAGCACTGAGTAAGGCAATACCATATCAGAAAAAAAACAATAAATAAAATAAATAAATTAAATAAATGAATAAATAAATAAATAACAGAGAAACTAATGGTTTTAAAACTTTGTTGATGAGCTCAGTCACTATAATTCCCAAAAATCATGAAACCCAGGTAGTGTTTCAAAGCAACAAGCCTTTATTCATCAAAGACAAGTGATCCTCAGTAACAAAAATCAGAAATATTTTACAATGTTAAGCATATCAGCTTTTATATACTTAGAGGTAGGTGTGAAAAACATACATATTGTTTAAGTTTAAATCAGCCTGTTCAAGGCAAACAATATAAACAGGGTCGTAAAAAGTGCATTTTAGAACACCAAATACCACCCCCCCCCCCCACACACACACACACACATTAATACTGATTAGGTCAAACTAAATTCCAGTTAAGGAAAACACTACCTATCTATATACAACCCACATTCCCAAATCAGGTATTAAGAAAAGCATAACATGCACATAAAAAGACTTGGGGGGATTCAGTAATCCTCTGTGTAAGACTAAATAGGTCTTACACGGAAACGGCAGTCTAACAGGAAGACGTGAGCGCGCCATGCATATTCATGAGGGCGCGCTGACTCAACTGGAAGGCTAACACAGAGCGTGTAAGACTGCAGGGTGCGTGTCAGACTGCCGAGCAGTCCAAATATCCACGCCCCTGCAACCATATAAATGTGAAAATGACAAGAGCAATGAGCGAGTCCGCTGAAATGTACAGATAGCAAACACTACCCATCCCCACATACTAAACCCCTTTGTAATTGTAAAATGTAAACCTTTATTTTTCTTTATAATTCCCGATATAGCTTCCTCAGATTTTGCGTATTTGGTTTGCATCGAATTGTGCCCATTAACTTAACTACAGTTAGCAATTTCGACATTGAAGAGCATAATAAGAAATGTTTATGCAAATTAATCCAAATAGCAATAAGCGTAGTGGTAGAGCCTTTCACACAAAGAGAGAGGCATTCCGGTTCCTAGACCCACCACCTATTTCTATTTTATGTTTTAAATTAGTATAAAATAATTCCTGACATATAAGAATGAAATTACTAGTAAAAAAGCATTGAAATGGCCTATGTATTAGTGAACAAAATGGATATATATAAATATAAGAAGGTGAAGCAGCATTAGGATATAGATATATAATTGCCCATAGCTAAAGCAGCATTGTACACCAGTGCAGTATAGTTAATCCATATAAACAGCGCTGTACCCAAGCGTAATAGAGTTGCCCATAGCTAAGCAGTGCTTTACCTGGCACAATATAGTTGCTATAGCGTCAAGCAGCGTGGCTTTATCCTAGCGCTAATATAGTTGCCCATAGCTAAGCAGCGCTTTTACCTAGGCGCAATAGGGTTTGTGCGGTAAGACTGCTGCACTGCACTCAACCAGTGCTACTGTTGGTGCAACGTCGAGACTAACGATGGAGCAACAAAGAGCAAACTTGAGAACAAAGTCGCCTAAACACAGCCACACACCCTTAGCCTGTCTGGACAGTAGTAAAATAAAAAGCAATGACAAGGCTCAAACCCGGACACCAGTGCACCATAATCAAAGTACTGAATTCACTCGCTTAAGCGCATGACAGCATAGCATAAACATGCACTGTTAACATACATATACTTATAAATGGAAGTTTGAACCATTGCTAAAGCAGGTTTGCTGTTGACTGAGAATTTTCAAAAGCGGCCAATCACAAAATAAGTGTGGGAAATGAGGCATATTAAGCTCCTCAGCAGGAATACTCCTCCCATAATCCGCTGGTTGTAGCTCCCATCTGCAGTCAGAATGGCCGGTGCTGAGAGGGTACCTCGCACTTTTGCAGGTGCAACGATTGGTTGTCGAGAGTCAAAATACATGGTTTAGCTCACTTGTCCCACCCATCATGAGTCAAGAACTCCTGCAGGGCCAGTTTCAAGGGATCGAGTACAAAGCGGGAGGAGCTTGGAACCGGGTTAACTCTATGATCTTACCAGTGCCACAGGCATCCCTCAGACTTGGTAAAGAGCAGGTCTGTCACCACCATGCAGTCCTGAAGAGACGGAAGCAGGACCAACTTCAGAACCGATGGATGCAGGAGTGCCCATTACATGCAAGATGCCCCACTACTAAGTAGGTATACATGGTGAATGAAGTATGTAAGAAATGCTATTGTAGTCTATATAATGGATAGGTATGTCACTCAATATCCCTTCATTTACTTCACAGCTGCAGGTGTCCGTTAGGCGAATCGGCAAGCCTATGCAGATAGGCTGCTGAGGCTACACCACCAGGCAGGTTAAGTAATTATTCTGCATGCATTATTACTATAAAATAAGTGAGAGAGCCTGAAAAGATTGTGGCTGTAAACTCATTAAATAAAGGTGTATAATAAGTCTTGAATAAAGTCTCCGTACATGTATTGTGTAATATAACATAAGTGAGAGAAGAGCGTGAAAAGATGTTGTAACCCAGTTAATAAAGAGTATAATAAGTTCTGGAATTAAAGTATTCTGCATGCACCTAAAATATGAAAATGAATGAGACGAAGCCACTACAAAAGTGTGTAATGTAATTAATAAAGGTATAATTCCTGGACTTGTGTCCGTGTCACTTTTCTTTGATATGTTGTTGTACCCCTTGCATTATGGAAATAGTACCCAGTTTGTATTAAGTGCTGTCAATCCCACACTTGTGTAGGTCCATACTCTCTAAAGCGGATGAAGGGAATGCCAGTAGCCTCTTAAGCATATATACAGTCCTCAACTGTTGGCTCATGGCTAGCATGTACAGGTTAATCTGGCACATGAGTAGCTTGTGATTGTGTTCCCCATAAATGCCACAGTGCTGCTAGAAATGTAGGGGTCTGTTTAAATGTCAGCTGATAATGTCACCCTGAAGACAGCCAGATATGTAGATATATGAGATATAAATGAAATATATAAATCGTGTAGCAGTAACATCTGCATCTTGAACAGTTTGTATGTCAGATACAGGTCCAGGTATATAAAACAACTATCAAAACCCATTTACACAATTCTAATGCACACTGCCTGGGTGTAATAATACATGTAGGGATATATACCTGCAATCGAACGTAGGAATGTGAAGTAAAAGTTATAGGCATATATATAAGTTGTTAATGGAGTGATCCTTTTACACCCTACTTCATGGTCATAAATAATGGCATTCCACACCTAAATGGGTATGTGTAATCTGACAGACTTTAAAAGAAAAATGAGTTGAATGGTAGGAGAAAGCTGAAGCTGAATACAAAGCTGAAATAAGCAAATCGAATAACGTAATAAGCAAATAACACGTAATAACGGTCGCTAACGTAATGCTAAAGCAACTAAAAACTTTAATATGGTAAGCGCTTACAGTGGTAAAAATATTCCACCTTCTTCAGACAGGGTTCTTTTGATTTTTAGTTGTTTTTTGGTTTTCTTGGTTTTTTAATCTGACAAACATTGTTGGGACATATGTCCTATTGGTTTATAAATATCTGCATGTACTTTGATGCATGTGCCCTGTTCACATACCACAATCTTGGCAGCTTGTTGCCACCAATCAACCCTGCATGCTGTTGGAATGTCCACTGTTGTTCTAAATATGCATGTGTTATGCTTGCTGCTCAACTGTTGGATTTCTTGTGTGTTGGGTTAATGGGAATACTACTGCATGCTGTTACAACTAATTTGGAATGCTGTTGTCTGTTACTCACCCATATTGTCATTAAATCCTGCTAAACATAGAACGTATGGGAAGGCCAGTCCCAGTGGACCCTCCCCTCCCACCTCAGCTGGCGATGGCACCTGGCACCAGCATGTCCGGTGCCCAGCCCGGGACCTCCTCCTCCGGTGGCCTTGTGCCACCTTGAATTGTGAAGCTGCTTGCAGGATGGGCTCATCCTCTGTGCAAGCATGGCCAGAGGAGGGCCACCTATCACCCTCCGAATGGTCTGGGCTGTGGAGCATAGGGAGATCGAGTGTACAGTCGCTGATCCTCTACGCCAGCTTGAGGCAAGAGTGGTGCAACTCATGGGTGAGCCTGCCCCTCCTATGCAGCCCCCAGCACAGCCACCCTCCGGGCTGTGAAGGTGCAGTGGTGGCTGGCAATGGGTGGGGATGTCAGTTCCACTGTTGCCATCTGTGGGCTCATGGGCTTCGCCATTTTCCAAACACCTTCCCGCTTTCAGCCATGGTGTTCACCCACCCACATGTGTCAGCCTGGTATTCTGCCCTCTGTATGGTGTCTTTGTTTGTCTTGTCTGTTTACCTCCCCAACCTACCTCCCCAAATATACCTACTTCCCCTACTGCATATACCACTCTCACCTGAAAAATAAAAATGGGCAATCTGCTCCCACAAAAAAATTGCGCCCCATACATAGCTGCCCATTTTTCACATGTCCGCTGGACACATAAACTGAAATTTAATTGGCAGTACAACATACTTTGTTGTCCTCACCCATCCAAATTATTAGTATATGCACAGCTGTTGCTGTTAAAGAAATGGGCAGCTATGGACCTTCCCTACACCCATCCTGCACATCCCGAGCTGTTTTCCCTACTGTTCTTTTCCCTCTTTGTGCCCCACTTTTCACCACTTTCCTATCTTCCCATTTTCTTTTCTTTCAAAGAAATGAGCGTGGGGTTAAGCGAGTAGCGCACTTTTAAGCAGTAGTTGCGCGGGTTTGAGCGAGTGTGTGGCTGTGTGCGGCTTAGCTAAAAGTATGTGCTAAAAGCACGCTGTGCCAAACTCGCACAAACCCTTACTACAACTGCCAAAAGCAGTACCTTAGTTACTCTGCATATTCCCTGTCCTGCTGAGCAGCAAAATAAAAATACGTTCTCTGCTGTCAAGTCTCAAACCTGGGACCTTGGACATACTACACTGCATGAAGTACCACTAAGCCACAGTCAACATACAACAAGTTGGTGCTGTAATAAATATATCATGCATTACAATGAATGAATGTAAAGTGAAAATAGGAATGTCATAACACAAATCTTGTTCTGTGGATCTTGCATTCAGCAGTTGTCATGGAATTGCATGACACTTACTGTGAAAAGAGAACCAGCATTCTAGCAGTGAAATAATGTTACAGTAGCACTTTACAAACCCACACAGTATCAGAGCAGGATAAACAATGGCATATTTTGAATAAGGCAGAGGCACATACTTCCCAACCGCAGGACTGCTTGTCAGGGATGTCCTCTGATTTGTAAACAAATGTTAGCTGTGTCCTCTGAATCCCTCTGAAAAGTACTCGACATTAGGCAGAAAGAGTGGGAATTACAACTCTAATGAATAATGTCAATAAGTAAGTAGAGTAGACACTGCTTGCACATCAGAAAAGGTGTATTAATACATATGCTCTGATTCTCTCACAGTCTCAACTTAATGTCTGTAATATATTACAGGTGTACCCTCACTTATATGTACCTTTCCCCTGAGGTTGTTTAAACATACACTGAGTGTATCAGAGGCCTGGCAGAAGGCAGAAACATTGGTTGCAGGCATATCAGCTTTTCTGGCATGTTACACAATCTGAAAATAGCTTTGGAAGGAGTCCCAATAAGCATACCCCATGTAAGAGTACAAACACATAAACATATATCAAAGAGACGTAGCCAGTGGTACTGGTAGCAACCTAACTGTGACAATGCCATTGTTTCAGTTAGCTGAAAAGACCGTGTGTGGTGCGTAGACAAAGAGATAATAATAGGCTAACCTCTGGCTACCATCTGGATATGTCCACGGAGTTGTGAGCCACGCTAGACAGACTACTGCCTTGATAGACCAACAATAGACAGGTCCACAGCAACCCGTGCATGTTCAACAAGATAAACATCACAATGGGTCAATAATAAATAATGATCTCTTGGTACTTCCTGCACCCCTACCCAAAGAACAATATACCTGTGTATTCAGGCTCTACCAAGGATGGGTAGGCATACTCAGTACTGAAAGCATAATCCAGTTGTCTTGAGCAGCTCAGCTAATGTCAACACAAAAAAACACAAACCATTCATGAAGTTTGAGTAAAGTAATATTTACAGTATAGTAGTTCACAAACAGTTCATGTGCCAAAAAGAATACATTGCAATAACTACTTTTGTATGGCAGTTAATTGTCTAATTAGAAAAGAAAGTACATACTTCTACATGTATCTTGTGTTAGCATTTGAGGGGTGAGTAAATTCTAGACCGACAAGTGTGTACTAGAAGCAGCAACATGCAGTGTCTGAGTACAACCATGCAAATCACTGGCTACAAACCAAGCTTCAGATATAAGAAGTATACCTTAACCTTCTAACTGACACAATGGTGTCCACAGCAGTAAACAAGCATGGGCCCGCTTTGGAAAAAGCTGAAAGAGCTATGCCTACTTAACTTAGCATTTTATGCGCAGTGAAGCTGCTATGACAGTAAAATATTACCCAATTACGCACAGCAGGCTGCATGCAATTACTAAATGGTAGGCACCAACTGGTGCAGAGGCTATCACATACATGTGCAGATACCTGAAAAGCAGGCTGTACTTGCTGTACATGCAATAATATCATTGCAGCAACAGAGAGAGAGCAGGCGAGAGGAGACAAGACAGAGACACAGACAAAGACAAAGAGAACCAGAGAAACAGGCAGACACAGAAAAAGTGTGGGCAGAGGTAACATCAACAGACAGAGAAAACCCCAAAAAATATTTCCTTTAAAAACAGACGGAACAGAGAAATACAAAGGAAAGGTATAACCAACACATATGTATTGCATGGCATGTAGTAGATGTTTTGAAGAGCACTCTACATACTGTGAATCATCCATATGTGGCAGCAGTACATTATCTGTATGTATCTGTACATGTGCATAGACCCCGAGGACATACTGCAACTGTTTGTGAAGGGTGTGTATATATATATATATATATATATATATATATATATATATATATATACATATATATATAAGGTTATATATTGTTATATATATATATATGTGTGTGTGTGTTGAAGGTTGTTATGTGTGTGCATATTTCTATGTAGAGTGGTAGTATGTGGCAATAAAGAAAACAAAGCATGCAGTGCTGGTATATGACATGTGGTAGTTAACGCTGTGGGCATGATTTGTCATTTTTGCAGTGTTGGAGCCAGTGAGGCCTTCTAAAAGCTACATGGAGCTGGGACCTTCAATGCATTCTGCACAACACTGTGCAATATTATTACATAACTGTATGTCTCACAGCATCGCATCTTGATATTCCACCATGAAAAGGACT
>NW_025055882.1:0-8104 GCF_019279795.1 Protopterus annectens | reverse complement strand
TAACTTTCTGCTTGTGTTATATATAGCAGCCTTAATTGTGTAGCTCTGACATGCCAGTTCAAATCAGGTAACCCCAATCCACCTTGTTCTATTGGAAGGATCAACGTATCCCACTTGACTCTTGCCCTCTTCCTCCCCCCAAATAAAATCCTTCAATTCTTTATTAATTGCTGTCTACAACTCCTCTAGTTGATAAAAAAATATGCCTGACCTGTGTATAAAACCAAAGGAGCTAAAAGCATTTTCATTGCTTATATCTTACTATCCATATTCATAAAACACAGATACCAATTTTTCATCTTTGGTATTATCTTTTGTTTAGTCTCTTCCCACATATACTTACAGTAGATGCCATAACATAATCTTTTTTTAACCCATACTGCCAAGTACTTCATTTTATGATGTCCCCATAAATATGGGTATTGCTGAAGCAATTCAAGTGTGGGTATGCACTTTACAGCCACTGCCTTTGTTTTATCTTTATTAATGTTGAATCCCAAAAAGAAACTGTCTCAGAATGTGCCACAATACTGAAATGTCCTTTTCTAATTTTACCAGGTACAAAATAATACCTGCAAATAAAGTAAAAAATGCCTTGATTATCATGCCAATTATATCCTTGACTATTCTAGTCCCTTATTTTATTTTCCAGTTGTTCTAAATATAACACAAATAACAAAGGGGAAAGGGGGCACACCTGCCTGGTTCCTCTATTCTTATAGAACTTTTCAGAGAAGAACCCCCACTTTAATTTTCTTCTCCAATCCCTCATATATTCTCCTAATTAACCTTATTATTTTTATTAGACATTTTTTATTGGTTTTCATAAAAAATAATTAAAAGAAACTACTAAACATTGTAAATTAACAAAAACTATATACATTGTCCATGACAAGAATACTTTTGTTGTTATAATAACATTTTATCCACATTTTTTTAGTTTTAGCCATGCTAATTGTACATGTGCCTTTCTTGTAGTTCTTAAGGTTACAGTTAACATTTCTCTATTACATACAATTCTGGCCAGTGAAATAAAGTCCATGAATGAGAGGATTTTTTTTACTCTTCCAATTTAAGGTGATAATTTTTCTTACAATTGCAAGAAGAGACCAGAGAAGTTGCACTTGTGTCCTTGGAATATAAACTGGTATCAGAGCATTAAACAATAGCAATGAATCAGTTATTTCACATTTGTCTGTCCATAACACTTTAATAAAGTTTTTAAAATCCAGCCAAAATGGAGTTACAGTTTTACATTCAAGGAACATATGTGTCCAATCTGCACATAGTGTTTCATCACATTTCCAACATTTAGTATTATAATTTCCTGATACCAATGCTATTTTACGTGGGGTGAGGAATCTTTTATGAATAAATTTCCATGTGAAAATTTTCCAAGAGGGAGATGATGTGGTATTGTTTATTGATTTAAGCATTAATGTTTTCTCACTTTCTAAAAAAGTAGATTTATTTATTCTTTCTGCATATTTCTATAGGGAATCTTCTGGGTATTTTAAATCAGCTCTTAGAGTTTTATATATTTTGGATAATGAAAGGCCGTCATTGGAACACAATGGGGGGGGGGATTTGGTAATCCTCCATGTAAGACTAACAAAGTCTTACACGGAAACGGCTGCCTAAGAGTATGACGTCAGCGCGCCATGCATATTCATGAGGGTGCGCTGACTCAACTCTAAGGCTAACACGGATGGTTTAGGAGTGCAGGGGGCGTGTCAGACTACCGAGCAGTCGAAATATCCACGCCCCTGCAAATGGTAAATCTGCAAATGTCAGCAGATATGAGCAAGTCCGCTCAAATGTGTAACCCCCAACACTACACTCCCCCACATTAAAAACCCCTGTACAAATTAAATAAAATTTTTTTTTTATTATTTCCAAAATAGCTGCCCGTATTTGCACGTGTGTGCATGGGTGTGCCCATTGCTTAGCTGCAGTAAGCAGTTTAGCCATCGAAGAAGATAAGAAACTTCTAATATGCAAATTAAGCAAGATAGCAATAGCATAGTGGTAGAGCTTTTGCACAAAGAGGAGGCATTCGCGGTTCGAGTCCCACCACTCCCCTTTCCATTTTCAGTATGAAATCTGTGCATATAAACAATTCCTGACATTTACCTTTTAAATTTTATAAAAATGCATTGAAATGGCCTATGTAGTATTGAACAATGATTTTAAATATATATAAGAAGGTGAAGCAGTCATGCATACTAATGAATGCATAAGTCACCTATCTTAAGCAATGTGAAGCACTGCTAAGCAATGTTTACCGGCATTAAGCACATCTAAGAATAATTGACCATAGCTTTCCACTGCTTTATGTTAAGCAATGTGAAGCACTGCTATGCAATGTTTACCGGTATGAAGCACATTTAAGAATAATTACCCATAGCTTACCACTGCTTTAACTAGTGCAATGGCTTTGTGCGGAGCTAAGCACAGTGCCACCCAGTGCAAATAACTCATGTTTGCACGGAGCTGCGCACAGCGCCAACTAGCTTAGCATCGGGCAATGTCGGGCAATGTAGAGCAAAGTTAGCTAAACATAGCCACACCTCCCAGCTGGTCAGGCCAATATTAAAATAAAAAGCAATGACAGGATTTGAACCCAGGATACTGTGCACCATAATCAAAGTACTGAACCACTAAGCCATGACAGCTTATCATCAACGATCACTGTTAACATACATATAGTGATAAACAGAAGTTTAACCATTGCTAAGCAGGTTTGCTGTAAGCTAAGAATTTTCCAAAACGGCCAATCACAAATAAGTGCGGGAAATGAGGCATATTTAAGCTCCATAGGTGGGAATACTTGCCATAACTGATTGTAGTTCCCATTTGCAGTCAGAATGGCAGGTGCTGGAGAGGGTATTTGCTTCTGAGTGCAACGGTGGGGCATTGAGGAGTCAAAATACATGATTTGACTCCTTGTCCATCATCATGAGTCAAGACTCCAGCAGGGCCAGTTTCAAGGAACAGAGTACAAAGCAGAGGCTTGGAACCGGTTAGCTCATGATCTCACCAGTGCCACAGGCATCCCTCGGACTGGTGAGCAGGTCCGTCACCACCATGCAGACCTGAAGAGATGGAAGCAGGACCTACTGAACCAATGGGTACAGGAGGCCTGTGATATGCAAGATGCCCCACTACTGAGTAGGTAGCCATGGAATGGAGTATGTAAGAATTGCTATTGTAGTCTAAATTATGGATAGGTATGTCTCAATATCCCTTCATCTACTTCACAGCTGCAGGTGTCCGTGCTGCGAATCAGCAAGCCTATGCAGATAGGCTGCTAAGGCTGCACCACCAGGCAGGTTAGTAGTTATTCTGCATGTATTGTTATATAAAATAAGTGAGAGACCCTGAAAAAAACTGTTGTAGCACAATACTAAAGCCATAAAATGGCCGGAATAATTCCTCTGCATGTACTGTTATATAAAATGAGTGTGAGAGCCAGAAAAAGAGTGTTGTAACACATTACTAAAGGAAAAATAAGTCCAGAATCATATCTCTGCATGTACTGTTATATAAAATGAGTGAGCCTGAAAAAAAAACTGTTGTAGCACAATACTAAAGCCATAAAATGTCCTGAATAATTCCTCTGCATGTACTGTTACATAAAATAAGTGAGTGAGCCTGAAAAAGAGTGTTGTAAGCTATTAATAAAGGTATAATACATCTTGAATAACTCTTCTGCATGCACTGTAATATCAAATAAATGAGAATGCCTCTAGCAAAGTGTGTAATTACTTTGAAATGTTGTTATACTCTTGCATTATATAAATAGTACTGTTGTAGTAAGCGCTGTCAACCCACAGTTGGCCAGTCACATATAAAGTGGATGAAGGGAGTGCCAGTAGCTGTGAAGCATATATACAGTACTCAACAGTTGTTTAATGGCTGGCATGCATAGGTAAATCTGGCACATGAGTAGCTTGTTAATGTGTTCCCCAGAAATGTGAGTGTGCTGCTAGAAATGTAAGGGGCTATAGAAATACAACTGAAAATTGTCATGTGAACACATCCAGATATGTAGATATATAAATATAACTAAAATAAATAAATACATAGCAGTAACATCTGCATCCTGGACAGTTAGTATGTCAGATATAGGTCAGGTATATAATGAAGTAGCCAAACCCATTACACAACCTAATGCATGTTGCCTAGTGTAAAAATACATGTAGGGGATATAAACCTGCAGTCAATAGGAATGTAGTGTAAACTATAAGTACATATAAGATGTTAATGGAGGTATCTTTTTACACCCTACTGTATCTGCATAAACAATGCAATTCCACACCTCAATGGGTATGTGTAACCTCCAAACATTTTTTGGGACATATGTCCTATTGTTCTATAAATATTTGCATGTACTTTGATGGATGTGCCCTGTTCAAACACCACAATCTTGGTGGCCTGTTGCCACCAATCATTCCTGCATGCTGTTGGAATGCCCACTGTTGTTCAATATATGCATGCGTTATGCTTGCTATTTGACTGATGGAACACTGTTGTATTGGGTTAATGGGAATATTACTGCATGCTGTTATAACTAATTTGGAATGCGTTGTCTATGTTGTCATTAAATACACCTAAACACAGAACGTATGGGAAGGCCAGTCCCAGCGGACCCACCTGTCCCTCTTCAGCTGGCTATTGCACCTGGCACCAGGAGTTCCGGTGCCCAGCCCAGGCCCCCCTCCTCCATTGGTCCTGTGCCACCTTCGGGTGGAAGCACTGCAGGGGAAGGGGCTCACCCCCCCGTGCAAGCGTGGGCGGAGAAGGTCCACCTGTCACCCTCAAAAGGGTCCGGGATGTGGTGCGTAAGGAGATCGAGCGTTTAGTCACTGATCCCTTATGGCAGCTCGAGGCAAGAGTGGTGCAACTCATGGGTGAGCTTGCCCCTCCTACACAGCCCCCAGCACAGCCACCCTCCGGGCTGTGAAGGTGCAGTGGTGACTGCCCATGGGTGGGGATCTCAGTTCCACTGTTACCATCTGTGGGCTCATGGGCTTGCGATTTCCAAACATTCTTCCCCGTCAACTGTGTTCACCCACCCCATGTGTCATATTCCGCCCCTGTATGCGTCTTGTTTGTCTTGTTTGTTTACCTCCCCAACCTACCTCCCACAACATACCTACTTCCCCTACCTTACATTCCACTCTCACCTAAAAAAAAAAAAGGGCAATCTGCTCCCACAAAAAAATTACACCCCATACATAGCTGCCCATTTCGCACACATGTCCACTGGACATGTAAACTGATAATTATAATTGGCAGTACAACATACTTTGTTGTCCTCACCCCTCTCTCAGGGGTGGAAGGTTTCAAATTTCATGCCAAATTTCTAACATATGCACAGCTGTTGCTGGTAAAGAAATGGGCAGCTATGGACCTTCCCTACACCCGTCCTGCACATCCCGAGCTGGTTTCCCTACTGTCTTTCCCTCTTTGTGCCCCCTTTTTCACCACTTTCCTATCTCCCCATTTTCTTTACTTTCAAACAAATTAGCGCAGGGTTTAGCGGGAGTAAGCACTTGTAAGCAGTAGTTAGCGAGGGTGCGCGAGTGTACGCTTAGCTAAGCATCGCGCAAACTCATGCAAACCCGCTTACAACTGCTTAAAAGTGCCTTAGTCACTCTGCAGGCAGGGCCCTTGTTCTGCTGAGCAGAAAAATAAAACACCTCTGTCAGTCTTGAACCCCAGACCTGCATGAAGTACCACTAAGCCACAGTAGACATACAACAAGTCGGTGCTGTAATTAATATAACATGTATTACAATGAGTGAATGTAAAGGGAAAAGAGGAATGTCAAAACACAAATCTTGTTCTGTGGATCTTTATCAGCAGTTGTTGTGGAATTGCATGACATGACTGTGAAAAGAGAGCCCGCCATTCTAGCAGAAAATAATGTTACAGTAGCACTTTACAAACCCCACACAGTATCAGAGTATGATAAACACTGGCATATTTGAATAGGGCAGAGGCCATACTTCCCAACTCTGACTGCTTTTCAGTGATGTCCCTGATTCGTAAACAAATGTTAGCTGTGTCCCTCTGAATCCCTCTGAAATCTACACATGTTAGGCAGAAAAGTGGGGAATTACACATAATGAATAATGTCAATAAGTAACAGTAGACACTGCTCGCACGTCAGAAAAGGTGGATTAAAACATATGATCTGATTCTCTCACAGTCTCAGCTTAATGTCTGTAATATATTACAGGTGTACCTCACTTATATGTACCATTCCCTGAGGTAGTTCAAATATATACCTGAGTGTATCAGAGGCCTGGCAGAGGCAGACACACATAGGCATATCATCGGTTCTGCTGTTACACACTCTGCAAATAGCTTTGGAAGGAGTTCCACAAGCATACCCTTATGTAGGAGTACAACACAGAAATATCAAAGGATGTAGCCATGTACTGGTAGCAACCAACTGTGACAATGATATTGTTGCAATGCTGAAAAGACCGGTGTGGTGCACAGACAAAGAATAATAGGCTAACCTGTGGCTACCATCTGGATATGTCCACAGGTGTGAGCTACGCAGACAGACTACTTGCCTTGATAGACTAACAGGTACACAGTAACCCTGCATGTTCAGCAAGATAAACATGACACAATAATAAATAATGCTCTCTGTACTTCTGCACCCCTACCCAAAAGTACAATATACCTGTCTATTCAGGCTATACCAAGTTTGTAGGTAGGCATACACAGTACTGAACCTGTACAGTTGTCTTGAGCAGCTGTGCTACTGTCAACACAAAAAAACACAAACTGTTCAGAAGTGAATAAACTTTTATTTACAGTATAGTAGTTCACAAACAGGTCAAGTTGCAGAAAAATACATTGCAATAACTACTGTTGTATGGCAGTTAGTTGTCTAATTAGAAAAGAAAGTACATGCTCCCATGTATCTTGTGTTACCATTTGGAGGGGTGAGTAAAATACTACACTGGCAAGTGTGTATTGGAAGCAGCAACATTCAGGTTTGAGTACAACATGCAAATCACTGGCTACAAGCCTAGCTTCAGATATAAGAAGTATACCAACCTTCTGACTGACACAACGGTGACCACAGCAAACAAGCATGGGCCCCACCTTGGAAAGCTGAAAGGGCTACACCTACCTAATGTACCATTTTATAGCAGTGGGCTGCTATGCCAGTGAGTACTGCAATTACCACACAGCAGGCTGCATGCAATTGCAAAATGGTGGGCACCAATTGGTGCAGAGGCCATCACATGCACATGTGCAGATACCTAGAAAATCAGGCTGTACTTCCTGTCCACACATGCAATAATATCATTGCAGCAACAGAGAGAGAGAGAGCGGCAGTGATACAGAGACAGAGACACAGACAAAGACAAGGAGACAGAAACAGACAGACACAGAAAAAGAAAGAGCAACCTCAACAGACAGTGCAAACCCAAAAAAAAAAAAAGAAAAAGAAAAAAAGAGCAACATCAACCCCCAAAAAAAAATACTTTAAAAACAGACGGAACAGAAATACAAAGGAAAGGTATGTAACACATATGTATTTGCTGGCATGTAGTAGATGTTTTTGAAGAGTACTCTATATACTGTGTATCATCCATATGTGGCAGCAGTACATATCTATATGTATCTGTACATGTGCATAGGGCAAGGGACATACTGCAACTGTTTGTGAAGGGTGGATATATATATATATATATATATATATATATATATATATATATATATATATATATATATATATATATTGTTGAAGGTTGTTCTGTGCATATTTCTATGTAGGTTGTATTGTGTGGCAAAGAAAACAGCATGCAGTGCTAGTATATGACATGTGGTGGTTAAACGCTGTGTGTATGATTTGTCAGTTTTCCAGTGTTGTAGCCAGTGAGGCCTGCTAAAGCTACATGGGCTGAGGACACCTTAAATGCATTCTGCACAACACTGTGTAATATTATTACATAACTGTATATCTCACAACTGTCACATAATTGATATTCCTACCATGAAAAAGTGGACTATATATGTGCCTATATGTACATCTATATGTACAGCAACCAATGGATGTATATATGATGTG
>NW_025055881.1:0-7789 GCF_019279795.1 Protopterus annectens | reverse complement strand
CAAAAACTATCCTAGATCAGTTATAGTTAGATTTCTATCATCTTTTGATAAAGAGATGGTTCTTAAATCTGCTTGGGCTAAAAGTTCCTGTTAAATTAATGAGACAACTGTGCATTTTGACAATGACTATTCTTCCTTGGTAATAGCTAAAAGAAAAGTTTTCTGCCACTATATAAGGCAGCTTAAAAAACACAGTTTAAAACCTACCTTCTGTTTCCTGCCAAGCTAAAAATCTTCCTTCCTGATGGTCCTAAAATTTTTGATGACTTAGACTCTGCATTACTGTTTATCAAAAAAAATAAGATTTTGGATAAAATAGAGGAAATGGAATGGGCTAGTCCTTCATTAAAGAGGTTGGCAACTGAAACTTCGTGGAAGACTTCAGAGAAGAAGAAGAGACTAAAAAACAAATGACTTGTTCTATGCTTTTTTCATTTTTTTCTCTTTATTTTTCTTCATTATTAATTTTTTTAAATATAGTTACTGCATTTCCAGAAAGCCACAAATATTCTGAAAAAAGATTTAATCAAAGTTATTTTCTGTGTGCAAAGAAATGTTTTGTTTCATAATCAGTCAAAATATCTGAGGAACTAATAACAAGCTATCATTCAATATGTTTCTCTTTCTGAAAAAGAGAAGTAAGGTTAGTAACTTGATACATTTTTCTCTTTTTTTTTCTCCTTTTCTTCTTTTCTTTATTTTAAACAATGACATTCTATTTAGATTATGTAGTGGGTAAGGGGTGGGGGAGGGTAGGGAGTGAAGTGTAATGAAAATATGATAAATGGAATAATAACGTATTTATTCCTTGTAAAAAAGTTTATATGTTGTTTAAATGCTATTGCTAATTATACTTCCTTGATTATATTGCTTATGCTTGTTTACAAATAATCTGTCATGCTTTAATTAATAATAATCAGAACTAAATAATAGTAAATAATATGTTTCATTTCCATCTTTATTAATATAAGCAGCAAGTAATATTCCATTGTAAATACTTTTTATAGCTTCCTTTTACATTTATTTATCTCTGCTTTACTCTTTTTTATTTTCTGCTCTCTTTTTTTCTTTTCTCTATTCTTTCTCTTTATTCTCTTTCATATTAATATATTGAAATGCTTATGATCATATAGGCACAGTAAATAATAAGATTTGTATAAAAATTAAGTTGGGGCAAAAATATTGACTTCTATTACATATTAAAAACTTTGGGCTTAATTTCACTTGCATAGAGGCTGTAATAACTTGTAAAATACTTTGCGAAGGTTTTGTCATGTTTAGCTGCATTTATACTGCTAAACGAATGTTAGTCACTTGTTTTTAACAAGATTCCCACCAAAATGTTAAGGGAGACAATTTGGGATATGGGTTACCTCGTGAACAGTGTCCTCGAGTTGTTTTAAAAGCTTCAACTCTCGGAATTCATGCAGAGAAGCTGAAAGCAGTCAATTTGAACTTTGACCCCGGAATTCACACTGACACATCGCAGATTCAGGAAGAACACTCTACCAGGAAGTAGAACTGCTGCAAATGCGACTCTGCGATGGAAAATGAACTCTTTAACATTTAAATGTGAGTTATTTTATATAATTACTTAAATATTTATGTTATAATTTATAATATATATCAGTTATAATGATTTTAAATGATGCAGTTTCTCATAGTAAGCAAATGTGATATTTTAGAAGGCATAGAAAGTGAAACATTTATACAAGTGTTTTTGAAAGTTTACTTGACTGCAGCATATTAATTTATGTTAAAAACTTATGATTTAAACATTTACATTACTATAATTTATTTGATTTATCTGACTGACAAGCATAAATAACTTTATGATTCTATTCTGGAAGAAGTTGGCATGTGATATATTTTAAAGCAGCAGTATAGATATACAAAATACAGATGGCTTTCTTCACAATAATGCAAGTGTTTCTGCGAATCTACATAACTATGCAGTATGATTTATAACAATTTTTATAAATATAATATTTTATTCTACTGACAATAATAAGTATGAGAAAAAAGCTCTGATACAAGTAATTTAAGGTCTTTTGGAAGCTGTTAACTGCATTTACATGACAGAAAATAGATGCATTTTAATATATGTAATGTCTGAACCATATTAGCCAAAGTTATTGAGTTAAATGAACATTAGAACTTATTTTTACAAACTTTGAATAAATTAATATGTAAATATGCCCTCCTTTTTTTTTTTTTTTCTCTCTCTCTTTCTTTCACTCTCTCTCCCTCTCTCACATCTTTTATTTCTCTCTCTCCTCTTGGTTCCTAATATCAAGTTTGTTTGAATGCTATTTGAATATAAATGTATTATATTAAATAGATGTATATAGTAGTATGAATAGTTTTTTTAAAAAAAAAAGTTTCTCTTAGTTTATATGATGCTGTTCTATCAAATGTGTAGTTTTGTCTTGCTAGATAATCTAATTGAAAGTTGTTAATTTAAGTTAAATATAACTAGTATTAAATTGATAAGCTGGTAGCTGAGGTACTGCTGCTTAGGGTAGGGGGTTAACTTGAGTAGTATGTACTACTCTAAGTTGGAGTTTTTAACTCCAGGCTGGGTGCAAGGTTTAATCCTTACATTATTTTCTCTTGTTCACTGTTGTATGTATATAGTTCTGACATCCACAATATATTTTGTAAGCTCATTGTCACTACAAACAAAATTGAATCTTATACAAAATCCCATAAGAGATTCAATAAATACAGCTATATTTAAAGGTACACCTAAAAGAGGAGGTATAACACTACTTATTTTGTTAATTGTTATTTTGATCATAAGTTTCTTATGTTTTAAAAATGCCAAATTACATCTCTAAAAGGAATTTCTTTAAACATTAATGGACTGAATAATCCATGTAAAAGGGCAAGCCTAATAAGATACATTAATTTACGTAAGGCCAACTTAGTCTTCCTTCAACAAACACATCTCTTGAAAAAAGATATTGATAAACTAGCCACAAACAAATATACAGTATTGGTTAGTTCAGAGCACACTCAGAAAAAAAGAATTGGCTATTTTATGGAATAAAAGTATGCCTATTCCTAAAACTATTAAGTCTTATCAAGATGATAAAGGAATGTTTTGTATGGTTACAATACAAATTAATGGGAAGACTTATACATTAATTAATGTATATTGGATACCTGGAATTGGTATTAATACAGTGAAATACCATCTTGATAAGATCATATCATTCTCTATAGGAGATATTATTTTAGCTGGTGACTTTAATTGTATACTACATGAAAATGACACTACCACTATAGGAAAAAAAGGAAAATTACATCTAATGCAAAACATTTAAAGATTTTGCTAATTCTTATCATTTAAATGATATTAATAATCAGATAGATTCAAAATCATTACCATACACTTTTTTTTCTAACAGATACAAAACTTATTCAAAAATAGATAGGGTCTTTATTTCTAACCAGATGGTAACAGAATTAATTAATTCTAAAATCATTTCATGTCCTATATCTGATCATAATTCAATTGTTTTTGAGTTCATGATAAAAAATACTCACAATGTTCAGATCAAAAGGATACCAGCATACTTAACTCAACGAAAAGACTATAAAGAATATATACTTTCAGAAGTACAACATTTTCTAGACATAAATAATACTCCTGAAGTCTCCATTGACTATGTTTGGGATGCCTTAAAAGCATATTTATATGGACAAAGTATCAGATGGTATAATAATAAAAGGAAATCTTGGGATAAGGAATTGTTAGTTATTCAAAGTAAATTAGACTCTTATAAGCATAATAATAAAGAAAATATTATGGATAAGAAAGTCATTGAAGAAATAAACAAACTAAATGAGAAATACAAAGAAATTTTAACTCATAAAGTTAAAATAACTCTAGAGAAATACAAGTTTTTGTCTTACTCAATAAGCCCCAAATACTTACATAGACTTAAAAATAAAACAAAAAGGTTAAATAAACAAAATCATATCAAATAAATCTTTTCTCTAATGAAAAAGAAGAATGTTTCTAGTCTACCAGAAATACTAGATGAATTTAGAAATCACTTTCACAAGATTAACCATAATAACATTAACATGGAACCTAAAGATAAAATAAAGGATTTCATAACCGCAAACATGAATAAAAAGCTTAATAAACAACAGATTAAACTATTGGATAAAAGTATTTCATATACAGAGGTTGTTACACAAATAAACAAGCTTAAATCAAACAAAGCACTGGGTAATGATGGTATTATACCAGAGATATATAAAATCCTTTCTAAAAGTACATACTCATTAATACATAAGGTTTTTATTTTGGCCCAGAATGAGCTAATAACTCCCCCATCTTGGCAATATACGTTTATTTCACCAATTTTAAAACCTAATAAAGATCCAACTAGATGTACTTCATATCGACCCATCTCTTTACTTAATGTTGATTATAAAATGTTTATGAGTATTTTTGCTGATAGATTGAAGACAATCATCCCTGGCATTATAGATATAGATCAGACAGGCTTCATTGTAAATAGAAATACTTTTGATAATATAAGGAGAACTCTAACATTAATTGATTTTGCAAATAGGAAAAAGAAAGATTTAACACATTAGTCTTGATATAAGTTCAGCATTTTATTCAGTAAGTTGGGACTATCTGTTTACTTTACTGAAGTGCACAAACTTCTCAGATGCATTTGTAAATCTAATTGAGCATTTATACAAAGGGACATTGGCTTATATTAAGGTAGGAACATACGTCTCACAAAAAATACCCATTTTTAAAGGTACAAAACAAGGGTGTCCACTCTCTCCACTATTATTCACTTTAATAATGGAGCCTTGGGCTAATTTGATCAGAAACAGTACTGGCATAGAGGGTTTTGAAATAGATGAAAATACAACATTTAAAATTCAACTTTTTGCAGATGATGTTCTAATTACATCAGCAGGATCTAATTCTTCTATGCAGTCTCTATTTGATAAAATGATGAATTTTAAAAGTATTTCTGGTTTAATATTCAATGAAGAAAAAACTAAAATACTACCTATATATACACGAAAAAATGTTCTCATTAGTGATTTTACTAAATATGTACCCAATTCAGATCAGATAACTTATTTAGGTATAATATTATCTAAAGATATTAAATCTATTATATATAATAATTATAATACCTGTCTTCTTAATATACAAAATCTTTTCAATTCCTGGAATAATATGTTTTTTACTATGGAAGAGAGACTTACACTTATTAAAATGATAATATTCCCCAAGATTTTATACTTAATACAATCAATAATACTCCCACCTACAAAAATAATTATCAAAAAATTGAATACACTAATGTTAAATTTCCTATGGGCACCTAATAGACCTAGGATTGCATTAAAAAAACATACTAATAGCTGGTCTCAAGGGGGTATTTCTTTTCCAGACTTTAATTTATATACTATCTCTTCTGTTATAAAAGTTATTACTTTATTAATAGATCAGTCATATGTTGCAAAATGGAAAGATTACTGGGAGCTAATTAGTATGCACTTCATGAAAATCTCCTTAACACATAAAAATATGATTGTAAATAACTCCATGTTATGGTTACTAAAGGAATTTTGTACTTCACCTATTACACCTAAACATATAGTTAGTTATCCATTAAACATTATTATTAGCTATCGTAACTTTATACTCATGCATCCTAAATATAGGGAATGGAATTTTATTATATTCCCTATAATGTATACTCGGGGTATGCTTTTGTCATCTACTTCTGAAGGAACTCATTTAGCTATAGATAATGATCTAAAGTACTGGTATCAGTTGATATCTGATAATAAAGTTAAAAATCTAGATTTCTTAAAACAAGAATTTGATCTAAGAGAAACTTGCTGGTTAGAGGTTCAGACCTTTAGACAACATCTCATTGATAAAATAGATCTAATGTCTATAACAGTTAAAGAATCTATTCCAACACTGATTGATTACTTGATATTAAATTTACAACATAAAGTTTCTGATAAAGGTAAGCTTTCATACATACATAAAATTATCAGACAAGAAACTTTTTACAGTCTAGATACCTACTGGAATTATTTCACTTCCATTAATGGTGACTCACCAAATCAACAAGATAAACAATATATATTGGAATCTGCCTATAAAACTACGTCTTCCATAGTCTGGAGACTTTTTACATGGAAATTTTTACATAGATCTTTTTATACACCTTTGATGATGAATAAAATAAATAATAAAGATAATCTATGTAAAAGATGTAATGTAGAAATTAATGCTGACTGGGCTCATATGTTCTATGACTGTATAAAATTGAAAGAATATTGGAAGTCAATTAATGAATTTTTGCAGGCTCTTTTTACAGATAATTTCATTATTTCTAAATCTCTTATATTATTTAACACACGGTACCTCAAAGTGTTAAAAAGGTTAAGCTTCCCTTGTTATGGTCTATTCTAACAGTGGCTAGGAAAATAATAACCAGAAATTGGATTTCAGATACACCTCCTTCATTCAATGAATTTAAAAATGTTATGAATATAGTGTGTCATATGGAAATAAACACAATAAAGTCTAGAACTACTAGAAAAACATCTTATTATATTGTATGGGATAATTTAAAAAAAATGTTAAAAAATCTTAACTTCAATAGCATGGTATTTTAGATTAATTAATTGATCTGATTGTAGTGGATGTCTTTGTAAATACTTTGGTTGTTTTGTTGAATGTTATAATCATATATATTTTAATTACTTGTATAAAATTGTTATGATATTTCTCTTGTATGTTAAAACAATAAACTTGTTTAAAAAAAAAAGAAATAATAGTGACAAATTCAGGTAAAGTGAAATAAATGTACACACTGTGACAAAGTATTCTTCCTGTATCATGTGAAAGGAAAAAAGCAGCTCTCAAAGAAAACTCATGTACTCATCTCCTGTAACTGTGGGGTTGGTTGTCAGTCACATTAGCACAAAATGGTGAGAAACCCACCAATGTGTAACTTTTCCTTTGTCTCCTTGTAAAATAAATAAAAATGCTGGCATTTTGAATGACATCTGAGGGAGTATACTCTGCACTTTCATTAAACTGAAGAACAGTATACTTTATAGCTATTATTGTTTCACAATGTTTTGGTTAACAAGACACACCCATCCATAGATAAGAACTTTACACTTTCAGACTCTGTAATAAAATAAGGAAACAACTTGATGTTTAAAGGATTAAAGAACCACAGTAAATCTGGATGGTATGGATGTGTGCAAGCCTCTGTTGGAGTTTTAAATTGTTACGTTCTGAAGACAAAAGGCAGACACAGGTGTCTGGAAAATTAAGCAGCGATAACAGGTAAATCACAAAATTGTGAGACAAGTGAGTTTTGTGATGTACTAGTTTTCTTTTTTGACTCAGCAGAAGTTTCTGTAATGTCATGTATTTGGTTTTCTTTTTTGACTGGGCAGAAATGTTTCTGTAATGTCAACATATATGTCTCTGAATCAGGCAATGAATGGGAGAAAATACTAGATCTGAGAAGTATATTTCACTGAGCATGGACGTCCATTTCAAGAACAAGTAATCGATTTACATAAATCATGTGGTTTTGGATGATATTTTAACCACTTGTATTTCTATATTGGTGGTGTATATAGTTATAGTTATGGCAGAATGAAGGGAAAAAAAAAACTCAAATTTGTTTTGACTGAGTCCCATAAGTTAAACACATTTCAGGTTGTTGTGTCTTTCGGCTTTGCTCGGTTAGGGATCACC
>NW_025055880.1:0-7867 GCF_019279795.1 Protopterus annectens | reverse complement strand
GGAAAATTAAAACTCCAAATCAGCACTAGATAACAACTTGGCAAACTCTTAAGTTTTGAATTTACAATTTCTTTGAAGATATACTTCTGACTAGGCACACTCTAGCACATCGCTATAGTATGCAAGTCTACTATCTAAGCATTCTGATAAAAGGTTGCAAAATTAGACCTAGACTTAATCAGTAAAATCATATTAATAAATTTTACCCTTTTGAAAAGTAAACCCTTTCTTCCGAACTGAAACACTGAAAATGGGGTAAAATAAAATAAAAATAAATATATTTTATGAACAAACTACATAAATGAAACAGCAAATCTACAAAAGTGTCAGTTCAACTCTGGATACTTATGTCTACAGTCTCTGTGGATATAGAGCTTACAAAGCCACTTGTGATTGCTATGGAATACTTTTATATACTATTTCCATTTTTTCCAACAAATATTAAAATGTGTGTTAAAAGAAAAATACAATTCAGAATAAGGTTTCCTTTCAATATCTCACCCTTACTACTAACAAACAGTGAAAAGCAGAGAGAAAACAAATTGCATCACAGAATACATATTCTTTCTCCAGTCAGTTGCAAAATGATTCACTTTCCAAGATTTTATCATTTCACTAAGCCTAAAAAGGGTCATTTTCTAAAGTTCACATGAATGTATAGTTGTCTAGGCCCCCTGTAATGACTAGTGTATACCTTTAATGAATCTATCAATGTCTTCCAAAAACATAAATATTGGAGGTTAAAAATAAAATATAAAATAAAATAATGTTTCCTATCCAATATCTAATGTGTTCTACTAACAAACAGTGAACATAACAAGTACTAGAAATATAGCACAGAAGGTTTATTTTCTCTCTAATCAGTTGCAAAATGAATCACTTTCCAAGACTTGATCATTTCAAAAAAGCTCACAAGTGTATTTTCTGAAGTCTGTCTGCTATATAGCTCACTAGGTCCCTTGAGATGGCTAGAATATGCTTTTCTACACCCCATCCCTTTCCTCCAACAATCATTGGAAATGATAGCTAAGAATATAATTATAAGTCAAGATTAACCTTCTTGTCTATAATCTATCCCTTTCTTCCAAAATGGTGAAAATAATCAGTAAAAATAAAATGCAAATCAAAACAACTTGTCCAATACCAATCAGATGCACAACAATTTACAAATCAAGACTGCAAGGTTTTAGATACATTCTGCACTGTTACATTTATAGTCTGTCTGAATATGTAACTGACAAGTCCTCTTCTGAAAGCTAGAGAATGTATTCACGCATTTTTTTTCTTTTTTCCATCAGAAAATAAAACCAGGTGTAAAAAATAGAATATAAATTTAAATAAGGCTTCCTGTCAATTTCTAGGTTTTCTACTATCAAACATTGAAAAGGAGTGATAAAAAATAACATTTAGCACAGAGCAAATGTTCCCTTTCCAATCAATTGCAAAATGAATCACTTTTCAAGATGGTTCTTTCAGAAAAGCTCATACGTGTTTTTTCTACCATTTGTGTGAATATAAGGCTGGTTAGGTCCCTTGGTTTGGCTAGGGTATACCCTTCTACAGTGTATTCCTTTCCGC
The DNA here is from genome assembly GCF_019279795.1 of Protopterus annectens. Taxonomy (NCBI): domain Eukaryota; kingdom Metazoa; phylum Chordata; order Ceratodontiformes; family Protopteridae; genus Protopterus; species Protopterus annectens. Next base: position 6,289 of record NW_025055880.1, on the reverse strand, counting down.
CAACAAACACTGGAAGTCAATGTAAAGAATGTATATTCAATCAATATGATCTTCCTGTCTAAATTCCATTGTTTCTTCCAAAAATAGTGAAAATGAAAACAAAAAGCTAAATTGAAATCCAAATCAAAGTTTCTAATACAATCTGATGCACAATAAACTACAAACAAAAACTGGATGGTTTCACATAACCTTTGGAGTGTGTTGTCCACAGTATGTGAAAATGTATAGCTGACTAGGGTCCCTGCAAATTCTCGTGTATTCTTTTCCACAATCTATTTCTTCCAAAAAAATTGTACATGAGAAGTGAAAATTAAAGGATGAATCAAAGTAAATCTTCTTGTCTACAATCTAATATTTTCTTCTAACAAATAATAAAAATCTGAGTTAAAAATAATATGCAAATAAATTTCTTCTTAACAATCAGTTGAAAATTAAAACCCTAAATCAGCACTAGATAACAACTTATAAACTCTTAAGTTTTGTGTTTACAATTTCTTTGAAGATATACTTGACTAGGCCACTTAGCATGACTATAGTATGCAAGTCTACTATCTATGCATTCTGATAAAAGGTTGCAAATTAGACCTAGACTTAATCAGTAAATCATAATAAATTTTATTTTTGAAAGTAAACCCTTTCTTTGAAAAACACTGAAAAATGGGGTAAAATAAAATAAAAATAAATATATTTTATGAACAAACTACATAAATGAAACAGCAAATCTACAAAAGTGTCAGTTCAACTCTGGATACTTATGTCTACAGTCTCTGTGGATATAGAGCTTACAAAGCCACTTGTGATTGCTATGGAATACTTTTATATACTATTTCCATTTTTTCCAACAAATATTAAAATGTGAGGTAAAAAAAATACAATTCAGAATAAGGTTTCCTTTCAATATCTCACCCTTACTACTAACAAACAGTGAAAAGCAGAGGGAAAACAAATTGCATCACAGAATACATATTCTTTCTCCAGTCAGTTGCAAAATGATTCACTTTCCAAGATTTTATCATTTCACTAAGCCTAAAAAGGGTCATTTTCTAAAGTTCACATGAATGTATAGTTGTCTAGGCCCCCTGTAAGGACTATCGTATACCTTTAATGAATCTTTCAATGTCTTCCAAAAACATAAATATTGGAGGTTAAAAATAAAATATAAAATAAAATAATGTTTCCTATCCAATATCTAATGTGTTCTACTAACAAACAGTGAACATAACAAGTACTAGAAATATAGCACAGAAGGTTTATTTTCTCTCTAATCAGTTGCAAAATGAATCACTTTCCAAGACTTGATCATTTCAAAAAAGCTCACAAGTGTAATTTCTGAAGTCTGTCTGCTATATAGCTCACTAGGTCCCTTGAGATGGCTAGAATATGCTTTTCTACACCCCATCCCTTTCCTCCAACAATCATTGGAAATGATAGCTAAGAATATAATTATAAGTCAAGATTAACCTTCTTGTCTATAATCTATCCCTTTCTTCCAAAATGGTGAAAATAATCAGTAAAAATAAAATGCAAATCAAAACAACTTGTCCAATACCAATCAGATGCACAACAATTTACAAATCAAGACTGCAAGGTTTCAGATACATTCTGCACTGTTACATTTATAGTCTGTCTGAATATGTAACTGACAAGTCCTCTTCTGAAAGCTAGAGAATGTATTCACGCATTTTTTTTTCCATCAGAAAATAAAACCAGGTGTAAAAAATAGAATATAAATTTAAATAAGGCTTCCTGTCAATTTCTAGGGTTTTCTACTATCAAACATTGAAAAGGAGTGATAAAAAATAACATTTAGCACAGAGCAAATGTTCCCTTTCCAATCAATTGCAAAATGAATCACTTTTCAAGACGGTTCTTTCAGAAAAGCTCATATGTGTTTTTTCTACCATTTGTGTGAATATAAGGCTGATTAGGTCCCTTGGTTTGGCTAGAGTATACCCTTCTACAGCGTATTCCTTTCCTCCAACAAACACTGGAAGTCAATGTAAAGAATGTACATTCAATCAATATGAATTTTCCTGTCTAAATTCCATTTTTTCTTCCAAAAACAGTGAAAATGAAAACAAAAAATGAAATTGAAATCCAAATCAAGTTTCTAATACAATCTGATGCACAATAAACTACAAGCAAAAACTGGATGGTTTCATATAACCTTTGGAGTGTGTTGTCCACAGTATGTGAAAATGTATAGCTGACTAGGGCCCCTGCAAATTCTCGTGTATTCTTTTACACAATCTATTTCTTCCAAAAAAATTCTACATGAGAAGTGAAAATTAAAGGAAGACTCAAAGTAAATCTTCCTGTCTACAAGCTAACATTTTCTTCTAAGAAATAATAAAAATCTGAGTTAAAAATAATATGCAAATAAATTTCTTCTTAACAATCAGTTGAAAATTAAAACCCTAAATCAGCACTAGATAACAACTTATAAACTCTTAAGTTTTGAATTTACAATTTCTTTGAAGATATACTTGACTAGGCCACTTAGCATGACTATAGTATGCAAGTCTACTATCTACGCATTCTGATAAAAGGTTGCAAATTAGACCTAGACTTAATCAGTAAATCATAATAAATTTTATTTTTGAAAGTAAACCCTTTCTTCCAAAAACACTGAAAAATGGGGTAAAATAAAATAAAAATAAATATATTTTATGAACAAACTACATAAATGAAACAGCAAATCTACAAAAGTGTCAGTTCAACTCTGGATACTTATGTCTACAGTCTCTGTGGATATAGAGCTTACAAAGCCACTTGTGATTGCTATGGAATACTTTTATATACTATTTCCATTTTTTCCAACAAATATTAAAATGTGAGGTAAAAGAAAAATACAATTCAGAATAAGGTTTCCTTTCAATATCTCACCCTTACTACTAACAAACAGTGAAAAGCAGAGGGAAAACAAATTGCATCACAGAATACATATTCTTTCTCCAGTCAGTTGCAAAATGATTCACTTTCCAAGATTTTATCATTTCACTAAGCCTAAAAAGGGTCATTTTCTAAAGTTCACATGAATGTATAGTTGTGTAGGCCCCCTGTAAGGACTATCATATACCTTTAATGAATCTATCAATGTCTTCCAAAAACATAAATATTGGAGGTTAAAAATAAAATATAAAATAAAATAATGTTTCCTATCCAATATCTAATGTGTTCTACTAACAAACAGTGAACATAACAAGTACTAGAAATATAGCACAGAAGGTTTATTTTCTCTCTAATCAGTTGCAAAATGAATCACTTTCCAAGACTTGATCATTTCAAAAAAGCTCACAAGTGTATTTTCTGAAGTCTGTCTGCTATATAGCTCACTAGGTCCCTTGAGATGGCTAGAATATGCTTTTCTACACCCCATCCCTTTCCTCCAACAATCATTGGAAATGATAGCTAAGAATATAATTATAAGTCAAGATTAACCTTCTTGTCTATAATCTATCCCTTTCTTCCAAAATGGTGAAAATAATCAGTAAAAATAAAATGCAAATCAAAACAACTTGTCCAATACCAATCAGATGCACAACAATTTACAAATCAAGACTGCAAGGTTTCAGATACATTCTGCACTGTTACATTTATAGTCTGTCTGAATATGTAACTGACAAGTCCTCTTCTGAAAGCTAGAGAATGTATTCACGCATTTTTTTTCTTTTTTCCATCAGAAAATAAAACCAGGTGTAAAAAATAGAATATAAATTTAAATAAGGCTTCCTGTCAATTTCTAGGGTTTTCTACTATCAAACATTGAAAAGGAGTGATAAAAAATAACATTTAGCACAGAGCAAATGTTCCCTTTCCAATCAATTGCAAAATGAATCACTTTTCAAGACGGTTCTTTCAGAAAAGCTCATATGTGTTTTTTCTACCATTTGTGTGAATATAAGGCTGGTTAGGTCCCTTGGTTTGGCTAGAGTATACCCTTCTACAGCGTATTCCTTTCCTCCAACAAACACTGGAAGTCAATGTAAAGAATGTACATTCAATCAATATGATCTTCCTGTCTAAATTCCATTGTTTCTTCCAAAAACAGTGAAAATGAAAACAAAAAATGAAATTGAAATCCAAATCAAAGTTTCTAATACAATCTGATGCACAATAAACTACAAACAAAACTGGATGGTTTCACATAACCTTTGGAGTGTGTTGTCCACAGTATGTGAAAATGTATAGCTGACTAGGGTCCCTGCAAATTCTCGTGTATTCTTTTCCACAATCTATTTCTTCCAAAAAATTGTACATGAGAAGTGAAAATTAAAGGATGAATCAAAGTAAATCTTCTTGTCTACAATCTAATATTTTCTTCTAACAAATAATAAAAATCTGAGTTAAAAATAATATGCAAATAAATTTCTTCTTAACAATCAGTTGAAAATTAAAACCCTAAATCAGCACTAGATAACAACTTATAAACTCTTAAGTTTTGTGTTTACAATTTCTTTGAAGATATACTTGACTAGGCCACTTAGCATGACTATAGTATGCAAGTCTACTATCTACGCATTCTGATAAAAGCTTGCAAATTAGACCTAGACTTAATCAGTAAATCATAATAAATTTTATTTTTGAAAGTAAACCCTTTCTTCGAAAACACTGAAAAATGGGGTAAAATAAAATAAAAATAAATATATTTTATGAACAACCTATATAAATGAAACAGCAAATCTAGAAAGTGTCAGTTGAACTCTGGATACTTATGTCTACAGTCTCTGTGGATATAGAGCTTACAAAGCCACTTGTGATGGCTATGGAATACTTTTACATACTATTTCCATTTTTTCCAACAAATATTAAAATGTGAGGTAAAAAAAATACAATTCAGAAATAGGTTTCCTTTCAATATCTCACCCTTACTACTAACAAACAGTGAAAAGCAGAGGGTTGCATCACAGAATACATATTCTTTCTCCAGTCAGTTGCAAAATGATTCACTTTCCAAGATTTATTCATTTCACTAAGCCTAAAAAGGGTAATTTTCTAAAGTTCACATGAATGTATAGTTGTGTAGGCCCCCTGTAAGGACTAGCATATGCCTTTAATGAATCTTTCAATGTCTTCCAAAAACATAAATATTGGAGGTTAAAAATAAAATATAAAATAAAATAATGTTTCCTATCCAATATCTAATGTGTTCTACTAACAAACAGTGAACATAACAAGTACTAGAAACAGAGCCCAGAAGGTTTATTTTCACTCTAATCAGATGCAAAATGAATCACTTTCCAAGACTTCATCATTTCAAAAAGACTCACAAGTGTAATTTCTGAAGTCTGTCTGCTATATAGCTCACTAGGTCCCTTGAGATGGCTAGAATATGCTTTTCTACACCCCATCCCTTTCCCCAACAATCATTGGAAATGATAGCTAAGAATATAATTATAAGTCAAGATTAACCTTCTTGTCTATAATCTATCCCTTTCTTCCAAAATGGTGAAAATAATCAGTAAAAATAAAATGCAAATCAAAACAACTTGTCCAATACCAATCAGATGCACAACAATTTACAAATCAAGACTGCAAGGTTTCAGATACATTCTGCACTGTTACATTTATAGTCTGTCTGAATATGTAACTGACAAGTCCTCTTCTGAAAGCTAGAGAATGTATTCACGCATTTTTTTCTTTTTCCATCAGAAAATAAAACCAGGTGTAAAAAATAGAATATAAATTTAAATAAGGCTTCCTGTCAATTTCTAGGGTTTTCTACTATCAAACATTGAAAAGGAGTGATAAAAAATAACATTTAGCACAGAGCAAATGTTCCCTTTCCAATCAATTGCAAAATGAATCACTTTTCAAGACGGTTCTTTCAGAAAAGCTCATATGTGTTTTTTCTACCATTTGTGTGAATATAAGGCTGATTAGGTCCCTTGGTTTGGCTAGAGTATACCCTTCTACAGCGTATTCCTTTCCTCCATCAAACACTGGAAGTCAATGTAAAGAATGTACATTCAATCAATATGAATCTTCCTGTCTAAATTCCATTTTTTCTTCCAAAAACAGTGAAAATGAAAACAAAAAATGAAATTGAAATCCAAATCAAGTTTCTAATACAATCTGATGCACAATAAACTACAAGCAAAAACTGGATGGTTTCATATAACCTTTGGAGTGTGTTGTCCACAGTATGTGAAAATGTATAGCTGACTGGGGTTCCTGCAAATTCTCGTGTATTCTTTTCCACAATCTATTTCTTCCAAAAAATTGTAAATGAGAAGTGAAAATTAAGGATGAATCAAAGTAAATCTTCTTGTCTACAATCTAATATTTT
>NW_025055879.1:0-8535 GCF_019279795.1 Protopterus annectens | reverse complement strand
TAGCAGCTGTTCAGTTTTTCTGAGAGGCTTAGTCCTGTCCAAATAAAATCTTAGTTGTCTGCGCACGTCCAAAGAGTGCAGTATTTTCTCCTTTGTTCTGTGGATTACAAAAGAAGGTTGGCAAATGAATGGACTGATTAATGGCCACACTGATACCACCTTGGGCATAAAGGAAGGATTGGTCCTGAGGGACACCCTGCCTGCATGGAAGATGATGAAGGGCTCCACTGCCATGAGGGCCTTTAATTCAGACACTCTTCTTGCTGAAGTGATGGCTAGAAGGAAGGAAGGCTGTTTTCCAAGAAAGGAATTTCAACTCTGCAGATTCAGCTGGCTCAAAGGGAGGTAAAGTGAGATTTTCCAATACAAAGTTAAGGTCCCAGGCTGGAGTAGGGGCTCTCCTGGGTGGTCTTAAATTTTTTGCTCCTCTGAGGAATTGCTTCAGCAGTAGGTGAGAGAAGAGGGTGGTTCTGTATTATAATGTGCTGAAATGGCAGAGGCATGAATTTTAATAGAAGAGTAAGAAAGGCCCTTGTGAAGCATCTCTGTTAAGCATTGAAGAATATGTGATAAACTGAGCACTGTTGTGCCCATCCCCTGAGTTTGGCTCCAGGAACAGAATCTTTTCCACTTTTCAGCATAAGATTTCCTAGTACTAGGCCTCCTTGCCTCCAGAAGGACATCCAGCACTTGCCTACTGAGGGATGGTAATGAGAGCTCAGGTAATTAGCCAGGCTGCAAGGTTCAGGGTTTCAAGCTGGGGGTACAGAATCTGGCCATCCTGCTGGGACAGCAGGGAAGGGGTCAGAGGCAGGTGCCATGGTTCCAGCAGCGACACACTGCGCAAGAGGGGGTACCAGTGTTTGCGTGACCAGTCTGGTGCAATGAGTATTGTCCTGTTTGATCTTTAGTAGAACTTTGGAGAGGAGAGGCAGAGGGGGAAAGGCATAAACTTAGAGGGTTTTCCCAGGTGAAGGACAGGGCATCCACTTTCCAAGCTTGTCTGTGGGGAGTCCTTGTGCAAAATTTGTCCAATTGGTAGTTCTGAGGGACTCCCCCATTTGTTTCTCAACATCTTTGGTTCCAGTTTCCACTCGTGTGGGTCCATGAAATTTTTGCTTAGGTTGTCTGCCAGTGAGTTTGGCTTGCCTGGCAGGAACTGAGCCTGTAGGTGCACTTGGTAGCTCAAGGCTGTGTTCCACAGAGCCATGGCTAATCTGCAGAGGGGGTATGAGTGGGTTTCCCCTGCTTATTTATGTACCACATAACAGTGGTGTCTGTTTTTACCAATAATTGCCCTGGAAGGATGTGGTCCTTGAAGGCTGTCAGAGCATTCTGTACAACTAACATTTCTTTTTCATTGATATGCAGGTGCATTTGACTCTGGTTCCATTTGCCCTGAATGCACAGCCCTGCCAAGTGAGCCCCCCATGCATAGTCAGATGCATCTGTTGTTAGGGTTTGGGCGGCAGAGGGTAGAGTGAATGGCAGTCCCTTATTGAGGTAGCAGGCCTCTGCCTACCAAAGGAATTCTGTCTTTATACAAGGGATGATAGGAATCACCAATTCCAGGTTCTGAGAATGATGACACCATAGGCTTTTTAGTTACCATTGTAGTTTCCTCATATGTAGTCTTGCATATGGAATTAGTAGGATGCAAGAGGCCATTAACCCCAGAGCTTGCAGTATTTTCCTTGCAGTTAACTGGGTCTTTGTGGACAGTAATTTGAAGAAGGCTGTCAGATAAACTTGTTTCTCTGGTGTGAGGTAAGCCATCTGGGAAGTTGTGTTCAAGCTTGCTCCAATGAATACAATTTGTTGGCAGGGTACTAGATGAGATTTCTTTTTGTTTATGGTGTACCCCACTGAGTGTTCTTTGGCAGTTTCTTTACAAATGCCAGATGATTTAATAGTATGTCCTGGCTTTTTGCCTGAATTAGACAATCGTCCAGGTATGGGTATATTTGAATATTTTGTTGCCTGCAAAATGCAATAACTAGAGCTAGGCATTTTGTGAATACCCTGAGCGCAGTAGACAAGCCAAAGGGCAGTGCAGAGAAATGATAGTGCATGTAGCCTGCTCTGAAGCGTAGGTATTTTCTGCAAGAATCCCTTATTGGGTTGTGCAAGTAAGCTTCCTTTAAATCCAGTGTTGCTAACCAGGCATTTTTGCCCAGCATGGGAAGCAGCTGATGAAGAGTTAGCATTTTGAATTTTGCAATTACCAAAAAGGTGTTTAGGATAGATAGGTCCTGGGATAGGATGCCAGGAGTTGTCTTTTCTAGGTACCTTGGTGAAAAGTCTGAGTAAAACCTCATCCCCAGTTCTTCTGCTGGGACAGGTTGAATAGCCCTAATACTTAGAAGAGGAGGACCTGCTGTTGAGCCTCTGCCCAATGATTTGGGGGTAGGTCTGGCCAACCTTTGGGGTTGGTAAAGGTGTGGAAGTGGAATCTGTATCCTTGGGAAAACAATATTTAAAACCCATTTGTCTTGGGTGTAATGAGTTCCCAGTTTTGCATGCAGGACGCATCTTTCCCTAAAGGCACAGTACTGGCCAGATGAGCAGGGCTTAAGGTTTTAAGGTTAAGTCACTGTGACAGTTTACCATGGGGTGCCCTTACTACTTCTCAGCTTTGGAAGTGGGGTGCCTCCCACTGCTTAGGGCCTGTGAGTACCTTGGAGACTACCGTGGCCTAGGTGGTCTGGTGTTCCTGGATTTGGACTCGAGAATGCCTGGAAGAGACAGGAAAGGACCAGTTCTTTAGAAGGCCAATGCCTACTAAATCTGGGAGGCTATATTAGGAAATCTTTTAACAGTTTCTATATATTTAGATTTTTCCTCCATCTTTTAAGAACTACTTCTGCTTTGTTGCCAAACAGGATGGTCTTGGTTTAATGGAGCATCCAGAAATTTGGCTTTAACATGATCTGGCAGAGTTTTGTTCCTTAAGCCAAGCTACGCCTTCTAAGAACAGACCCAGTAACAGCAGCCCTACAAGATGCCTCTAAGGAGTCAAAAGCTATCACATTGCAAAGTATGCTTTAGCAACATGTTCAACAGAATGCATTAAACTCCTGTAATTCTTTTATTTTCAGCACACAGTCAGGAATCAACATCAATTTCGTTTGAAGCAATCCAATAAGATACTGCTGGTACTTGAAAACTGGTTAGTTTAAGGCCCTAATGGCCAAAGTAGCAGAAGTGTATACCTTCTTACCTCCCATCTGTCCTGGGCCCTGGAATCTCTCATCAGAGGAGATAGGATTTTTGGCAGTAGTAGCCTTAATGCCTTTGGGTCCTGTGAAATGGTCTCTGGGTCCACAAATAGGATTCTTAAAGAGGAACTTGTGAGAATCAGGCACTCCAATACCGGGTCAGGTTTCCTGGGAGCTAGAGGTAAGGTTTCAGCTAAGCTTTTTCAGATTCCAAGAATGCATCACCTACAGCAATGTCCAGTACAGGGGGAATAGCTAAAGGCCTGTGTTGAGGCAGGAGCAGAATTCCTAAGCCTCTTTTTGGAGCTTCAGAGTAACTTGTTTTCCCAGCTGAAATGCTCCCCAAGTGTGTGTGCAAAGTTTCATCAAAAGAGAAATCCTCTGAGGGAAGTACAGGAATGGAGTCCTCTTGTACTCAGAATCCTCATTAGGTAGATAAGGGCAAATCCTGACATCAGAAGGCAAGAAAACAGAAATTTCAGAATCCTGATTAGAAGAATCAGAAGTAAAATCGGGTTCTAGGTCTCTTAGAGGAGAAGGGTGTCTTCCCCTTTAATTAGAGTAATAAAGGTCTTCAGCCATTCTTATTTGTTTTTTAGGCATATGGGCCTGACCTATGTGGTTTGATGTCTGTTTTCTTGGCGGATCGAAGTCTTTTAGGCCTTGAAGAAAAAGATGAAATCGGGTTTGGATATGCAAGCTCAGTAGGCCTGAATACACCCTCAGAAGCCAGGGTGCCTGTACAGCAGCTTTGGACCCATCCAAGGTGGAGACATCCACAGGTTCCATATGTCGAATAGGCCATCTCGCAGCATACCTGACTTCTGGAATGGGTCTCAGTAGAGGCCTGCGAATCTGAAGTAGTGGGTATCAGGGGCGTGCAAAGCGCCCACTGAAAGTAATGCCAGCTTAACTGGCAAGTAGCTTAACGGGATCGCTGGGCTGTCGGCAGCTTTGAACTCTATGCAGTCCATGTCTCTGTCTGTCTCTTTACTTCTTTACGCTGGAAAATGTTGGTAAATCGGATGGCTATAGAGGCCATTTTCCCTGGATAATTAAACTGAGTACCGGAAAATAGTTAGATGCAAAAATGAACAGATCTACGTAATAGTATGAGGGATTCGAATAAGGCACAAAACCGATTGTGCCGAGGGACATTACTGTGGTCTGGGCCCAAGTAAGAAAATGCAGTACAAATGAAAATCAAGTATGAGGTATTTGCTTCACAAGAAATACAATTGTTAACTTTTACTGACATCGGTTTAGAGCAAGAAAAGGGATCCCTCAATGGGTTCTAGAAGCTTTTTTAGAAGACTTTGGTTCTGGAAACTCAAAAATGAAAATTTCCCAGGAGTTGGCCAACTGGCACTCTGCAAACTGTTTGCTTTGGGCACTCGCATGGCAAATAGGAAGCACTGATGTATCGCCGCTTCAATAGCTATTATCGCCTTTATACCTCTTGGGACTACCTGACGCCATGGAAATAGCATAAGTAGACAGTAACCGACGTGAGTGACCCAAGACTTTGATAAATTCAGGCTGGCTACGAGGGCTACTTGCAACCAGGAGCAAACCTAAATGTAGTGATCTGCAAATAGTGAAACATGAAGAACGCCTACATTTTGCGGAAATGTAAAACAGGAGAAACAGATTCTTATACAGGCTTCCCATCCATGGAGAAGCATGAGTTCCTACCTATCCCCTATTTACTAGCAACTTGGTCAATGGATGGGTAACAGGAAATTCACTCTCTGATCTAGCTCCTATGTCACTGATGGACAGTGAGGCAGTCAGTAAATCATCCCTATAAATCAAAAAGATAAATTAGATCAAATTCTGAGTCTGGCCCCATTTGTATTGTATGGCTAGGTGTTTAAGGACTAGTGGTCATTAAACATATTCATAGGTGTGTACTTCTTAGCCTCACTGGGGCCTCCCCCTCAGGAGGCATGAAGTATTAAACTGACACAGCTTTCCCCTTAGACTAAAATTAGCTAGGAATTGTAGTTAGTTTAAGGAAAACCAAAAGCTTGTGTTTTGGCACAAAGTGTGAGTACAGGTTAACTATGATTAGTACATCTTACCACTAGACAAAACAGCCTTAACAAAATGTTCTGTGCATACAAATATTTGGGGAATTCTAGCTCAATTCCTTCATTACCCAATCTAGACATATGTGCAGAAACTGGAAAAAATGTAGAATCCTTAATACTGGTCAGTACATTGGTGCAGAACTTGTTCAGGTATTGTGAGGCACTAATGGTAGGGAAAGTACAAAGTTGTGGTACCTACCATAAATGTAGATGTTTGAGTGTATTCATCACTGCTGCAGTCATTACAATTGATTATCCCTACTGGCACGCCACCTCCACAGTCGGGCCTTGAATTCCAAAAAAGTCTAGGTCCGGGCGCTGATGCTGTCAGCCTTCCTCCCTGATCGCCAGTGTGCTACCAGGGTATAAAAGATGCAAGCCAATGCCATTTTCTTCAGTTTTTCTTGCCCCAGATGTTAGGTGCCCCCAAAAAGGGTAGGCTAAAAATATGTATATAAAGCCATGCATACAATTCAACTAACAAGTTTCCTTCATATCTACGCGAAGCAAATACACCACATAGGTTGTATAGAATAGAGAAGGCTGTTACAAGGTCCATCAGAAAAGATAAGGGGATGGAGGGTAGTAACCTAGATTCTATGGGCAAATAGTGGGAATACACTCGGAACATCTACATTTATGGTAGGTACACAACTGGTACTCTTATGTTCATGGTGTTTCACTGCTGCAGTCATTACAATTGCTGAATCCCAAAGCTAACGCTGGGACGCCTGGAACCAACAGGATTAGGAGAGGCTATGAGGACCTTCTAGGACTGCAGGTGGCAAAGCCTTGACTCCTGGATTTGGAGTAGAGGGTGAAGTGGTAGTGCTATGTAAAAGTGTGCACTCCGGAGTTCCAGGTTGCAGCCTCCAAAATGTTCTTTGGTTTTGTCAGACTCCCTGGAGGAAGGCTTGCTGCTCTCAGTTGAATGTGGCCTAATGCCCTCAAAACTGACTCTGCCAGTGTTGAGAATAGCATAAACGTAATGGCAGGACTTTATCCACTTTGAAATAGTCTGCTTTGAGATAGACTGAGCAATTACTGGTAGCATATGCTGCAGGATCACAAGGAAAAGTATTTCTGAAAGCTTTGATTCTGTCCAAAAAGAAGCGCAGTTGTCTGTATATGTCCAAAGAATGCAGAAGTTTCTCACCCTCATTCTGGTGGGTTCTTCTGGGATAAAAGGTAGGCAAATGAATAGTTTGCTGAGGGCCACACTGGACACTCACCTTAGCAAGCATAAATGTGGGGTTTGGTCCCCAGAGGTAAACCCTATCTTTTATAGGTTCATAGGTTCATACATCAGGCTATCTGCCCTAGGGCATTTATAAGCTTATAGCCAGAGTATGTTTGGCTTTCGCCACCCATTTTAAAATAAATTTTGCTATGCCCCTTTTCTCGAGAAAAGTTAGTATACTGTGCCTCTGCCCAACAGTGACACAGAAGTGATACCCGGTAAATCCTCTACTTATCTCCCATCCACTAATCAAGATTCCTCCTTGAAGAGAGTCAATGAGGACTCTCTGCCTCAACTCTGGACTGATTTTATTTCCCAGAGTGAAGGGAGCCTCTACAGTGAATCTGTCCCTCCAGCATGTCCTATTTATTTCAGTGCTGAGGTTCAAGTCTCTCGAGCGTGTGCTCAATGGGATTTGGATTTTTGAGGTGCAGCATGTCCCTTAATTCCGGGCTGCTGACATGGCCTTATACATCAGGGCACAGGTCACCTCCTGAGCAGTATGTATGCCACTGAGAAGAGCTTCGGAGTTTCTTTAACCGGCAGGCATATGGCATCTGTTTGAGAGCCCTTTGATCCTCTTTTGGTGAGGTACTTTTGTGGTCCTTTCCAGTTAAGCTGCAGGTGTTTGGTAAGGCAGTACATCCCAAAAGGGTGTATTGTACTCCATTATGGGCCTGATGAGGGATGAGAAGAGGCACGATGACCTCCCCTAATCTAGATGTGAATCCTCTCCACTGGGCCAACCAAAGTGGGTTAAGCCAAATGAGAGGATTGCTATCAACTTGGGTCCCCAGGTCCCTAATTACTTCTTCTGTACTTAATGGATTACTTCACCTGGTGTGGTGTAATTAAAGTGGGCACTTTGTTTTGGCTGCAAAGGGATGACACTTATACACCTTTTGGCATTTAGCTTGGAGGCCATGGCTCTGGCACCAGTTGTCTGTTTCTATGAGGCCCTTTTGGAGGATGTGCTTGTGTCATTGGCCTTGGTGACTGTTTCTAAATAAGTCAACCAGGTTTAAGAGGCAGGATCTGCCCTTAAAGCCAAACTGGGTAAGATCCAGTACGTCTGTAGGTCCCTCACATCTTTATTTATGAGGTCCATGATGATCCCTTTCCATAGCTTTGCAGACCAAGCTAGTCAGGCTTATGAGTATGCATAGTTTCCCAGGGTCCTGAGGCACCACCTTTGTGGAGAGGGGACCACTGTTGCTGTACGCCTTACTCTTTTGGGTAAATATCCTGTAGTAAAGGCTGAGATTGAGCAGTAGTTTCTGGCGTTTGGGCTTAGCTCTCTCTTGGAGTTCATGAGATGCAGCCTGGGACACCTGTCTGGTCCCACTTGATGCTGTAGTGTGGGTTTTGCTTTGAGAGGGCGGCTCCCACCTGAGTAGCATCTGAGATGTCAGGGGCAGCACTCTGCTGGGATAGAGATTGCCCTTTTGGTGAGGGGAGGAGAAGTTTGGCGCTTCGAACTCTGTCAGCTAGGATGCTGGCAAATGTCTGTGGGATCAGTGTATTTTTGTCATTTTGGACTAATTCTGAGCATATCTGGGAATTCTACCTGTAGGTTCCTTGCAATATAACTTAAAGAAAGCCTTGTGATTATCCTTAGTGTCCTGTGCAATTTTTCTTTCAAGCTGGCCTTGACTCCATTTTATGAGTGCCCTTAGTTTTTTAAGTTAATACTGATCAGAGATGCCTTCCCTTTTGGATTTTGCTCTATCATGTAGCTTCCTCTCATTGTGAAGTAGTTTGTTTTATGGTATTGGGGTCCAGTATTTTCCACAGGCCCGGGGCTTTGAAGGATTCCACCTCGTTTTGAAGGCTGATTCCACCGTTTTGAGGGAGTGCGTGAATTTGCTTCAGAGAAGTTTTTCACTGTGGTTTTCTAGATGGAAAACAAAGGTTCCACAGCCATGAGTGCCTGTAGCCTGAGACTCGGCCTTGCAGAGGTTATTGCTAGGGAGCAGAGCTGTTT
>NW_025055878.1:0-8098 GCF_019279795.1 Protopterus annectens | reverse complement strand
GGGGCCCCAAGGGGCAAGCAGATAAAGCACTACATAATACCAGCATTACATATTACAAACAGACTATTTACAGAGATTACATAAATAAAGCGTTAAACAAGTTCCATTATAGGTTACAGTTAATCCTGAGCGCTAAGTCAGGATTAAATTAAATTACACAGTAAACTGGTTAACAAGATTTTTACACATTCTAGAGAGAGTTAGCCAGGCTTGATACATTGACATAGCCAGTTAAGGACAAATGTTCTTTGAGTCTAGTTTTTAAATTGACTCCAAGGTGGAAAAGTAAGGTAATATCAGCTGGAAGAGAGTTCCAGGATCTACTTACAGAGTTTGCAAAAAGAGAATCACTGGCTGTGTTATTAATTTTGCTAGTCTGAATTAGTAGTTTGTTAGAGGATCAAGCCAATGGTCTAGGATTGTTATAGGGTGATAATATTTTTAAGTGCAGGAGTATTGTCTTTGATTATAGAGGATTTTATAGGCCATAATCAGTTGGTTATACTGATTAGGCTGGGTAGTTCAAGCCACCCAAGCTGATTTAGACTGGGTTGATGCAATGATGTGTCCTAAAAGGCAGTCCAGTGGCAAACTTGGCAAATGTGGTTGTACCAAATTGAGAGTTTGTTAAGGACAGACTTAAATTCAAGAGTAGAGGGGATGCATACAGAAGGGTTGAAAGAAGGTGAGAGCGAAGCTATGGCAATTTTAGCTGGAGGGGTTAGGGAAGGCTTTTATTCTGTAAAGCTGACCCTAGCTTTTATTGATGGTTTTGATAGTTTGCTTTCAATATACATGTAGGTCAAATTTTTAGATTTTTGTCTTTGATGACACCTAATACTTTTGTAGAGGGGTCAGTGAAGATTATTGTGCCTTCATTTGATGTTATGGTGAAGGGTGAAAGCTGTAGACCGTTACATGTTGGTGAAAATAACAGCATTTTAGTTTTTTGGGGATTTAGGATCAGACGATGTTCAGAAAGTCAGTTTTCTATTGTATTAAAGGTGGTCTGGGTAGCTGACCATAACTCTACTGGAGATGTGGCTGAGTAAATCAGAGTAAAGTCATCAACATATTGGATACAGCTGACTTTTGGGATGACAGTATAAAGGTTATTAATGAAGATGGAGAACAGCAAGGGCCCTAGTATAGAGCCTTGTGGTACTCCAAGGATGTTAGGTAGAAGGTTAGAGAGTTTGTTCTGCCAGAGGACAGCCTGCTGTCGACCATTCAGGTAGGACTGAAACCATTGAAGTTTGCTAAAAGGAAAGCTGTTTTCCAGGAAAGGGATTTTAAATCTGCAGTAGCTGCTGGAACAGTGAGTTTCTCCAAGACAGAATTAAGGTCCCAGGCTGGAGTTGGCGCTCTCCTGGGTGGCCTTAAATTTTTGGCCCCTCTGAGGACTGCTTGAGCAGTGGGTGAGAGAAGAGGGGAGGCTCTGTGTTATAATGAGCTGAAATGGCTGTGGCATGGATTTTGATGGAGGAAAAGGACAGACCCTTATGAAGCACCTCAGTTAAATATTGTAGAATCTGAGGTAAATTGGGCACTGCTGCACTCATCCCTTGAGATTGGTTCCAGGTACAAAATCTATTCCATTTTGCAGCATAAGATCTTCTTGCAGTACTAGGCCTCCTAGCCTCTAAAATGATATCCATTATCCATCACTAATTTGCTGAGGGGTGGTAAAGGAGAGATTAGGTAATTAGCCAGGCTGCTAGGTTCAGGTTTTGCAGCTGAGGGTGCAGAATCTGGTTCTCCTGCTGAGACAACAGGGAAGGAATATGAGGCAGGTGCCATGGGGCCAAGCGTGACACACTGCACAGGAGGGGGTATCAGTGTTGTCGTGACCAGTCTGGTGCAATTAAGATCGCCCTTGGCTTGTCCTGTTTGATCTTTATTAGTACTTTGGAGAGCAGAGGCAGAGGAGGAAAGGCACAAACTGATAGGTTTTTCCAACTGAAGGATAGAGCATCCACTTTCCAAGCTAGTTTGTGGGGAATCCTTGTGCAAAATTTTTCCAACTGATGGTTCTGGGGGGAGGCAAACAGGTCTACATCTGGGCTCCCCCATTTGCTTGTCAACATGTTGAAAATCCTTGGTTACAGTTTCCACTCGTGTGGATCCATAAGGTTTCTGCTTAGTCCATCTGCCAGTGTATTCAGTTTTCCTGGCAGGAACTGAGCTTGGCAGCTCAAGGCTGTGTTCCACAATGCCATGGCTAGTCTGCAGAGTGGGTAAGAATGGGTACCCCCTGTTTGTTTATGTACCACATGACCGTGGTGTTGTCCGTCTTTACTATTAGTTGTATGAAGTAACACACTGGAGTCTGACCACCACTATAAATGGAATAATTTATTTCGGACAAGCGCTTTCACGTGTATCATGACCACATGACCGTGGTGTTGTCCGTCTTTACTATTAGTTGTATGAAGTAACACACTGGAGTCTGACCACCACTATAAATGGAATAATTTATTTCGGACAAGCGCTTTCACGTGTATCAAACACGCTTCTTCAGATCCTTAACAAAAGTATTCTACTATGCTGTGCTTATATATACACACTAAGTGATTTCTCTTTAATTAAACAGTGCACTTAATCAATCAAACAATTAAGCAAATGAAACAATTTAAAACAATTTAAAACCATTGCAACAGGAGCAACTTGCTCTATCCGGTGTTTAAAGCATAGTAGAATTTTCCAGTGATTAGAGTTATTAGATCTTCAGCCATTCTTATCATTTGTTTTTTAGGCATAGAGGCCTGAGCATGCGGTCTGGGCGTCGTTTTTTTAAGTATGGTTCAAGATTTAGGCCTAACTGAAGAAGGAGGCGGTTTAATATGCAAGTCCGTAGGCCTGAATACATCCTCAGAAGCTGGTGCCTGCACAGTGGCTCTGGACCCATCCAAGGTAGAGACATTCGTGGGTTCCGTAGTTGAAGCATCTCGAGGCATACTGGACTCCGAATGGGTCTCAGTAGAGGCCTGCGAATCAGAAGTAGCGGGTATCAGGGGCTGCGAAAGCACCTCATTGAGTACCGGCGAACTGGTGACTGGCTTAGGGGAAGCGTTGTCGACAGTTTTGGACCTTGGTGACCTTTCTATGTCTTTATCTTTGCATTTTTTCTGAATCCCCGTAGTTGGATGGCTAACCGACAACATTTCTGGATAATTAAACTGAGAACCGAAATATTTAGAGGCGAAAATATACAGACGACGGATAAGATGACATCTATCACAGGTTTGCTGAGGGATGCTAAGGGTGAATTTAAGTGACCAGCCAAGCTGCAAGGTTCAATGTTGGGAGCTGAGGGTACAGAATTTGGTTCTCCTGCTGAGACAACCAGGAAGGTGTCCGAGGCAGGTGCCATGGAGATATTTGTGACACACTGCGAAGGAGTGGGTACCAGTGTTGGCGAGGCCAGTCTGGAGCAATCAAAATCATTTCTGGTTTGTCCTGTTTGACTTTTAGCAGAACTTTAGAGAGCAGAGGCAGAGGGGGAAAGGCATAGACTGACAGGTTTTTCCAACTGAAGGACAGAGCATCCACTTTCCAGGCTTTTTTGTGAGGAGTCCTTGTGCAAAATTTGTCCAACTGGTAGTTCTGGGGGTAGGCAAATAGATGTATGTCTGGGCTCCCCCATTTGCTTGTCAACATGTTGAAAATCCATGGTTTCAGTTTCCACTTGTGTGGGTCCATGAGATTTCTGCTTAGTCCGTCTGCCAGTGTATTCAGTTTTCCTGGCAGGAATTGAGCTTGTAGTTGCACTCAGCTCAAGGCCATGTTCCACAATGCCATGGCTAGTCTGCAGAGGGCTAGGAATGTGTACCCCCCTGCTTGTTTATGTACCACATAACCGTGGTATTGTCTGTCTTTACCATTAGTTGTCCTGGATGAATGTAGTCCTTGAAGGCTGTCAGAGCATTCTGTACAGCTAACATTTCTTTTTGATTGATATGTAGGTGCATTTGATTTGGGTTCCATTTACCCTGAATGCACTTCCCTGCCAGGTGAGCCCCCCATGCATAGTCTGATGTGTCTGTAGTTAGGGTTTGGGCGGCAGGGGATAGTGTGAATGGCAGTCCCTTGTTTTGGTGGCAGGCCTCTGCCCACCATAGGAACTCCAGGCGTAGGCAAGGTATGATAGGAATCATTGTTTCCAGACAGTGACAATGTTGATTCCATAGACTTTTTAAGTACCACTGAAGTTTCCTCATATGCAGTCTTGCATATGGAATTAGAAGAATGCAAGAGGCCATGAACCCCAAGGCTTGCAATATTTGTCTTGCAGATACCATGGTTTTTGTGGCCACTTGTTTGAAATAAGTCACCAAATGAATTTGCTTTTCTAGCGTGAGGAAAACCATCTGGGCAGTTGTATTCAAGTTTGCACCAAGGAATGTAATCTGTTGAGAGGGTACCAGTTGTGATTTCTTTTCATTTATGGTGTACCCTAGACAAGTTAGAACCATTTTTACAAACGCCATGTGATTTAGAAGTATGGTCTGGTTTTCTGCCTGAATTAGACAATCATCCAGGTATGGATATATTTGAATATTTCTTTACCTGCAAAATGCAATTACTGGAGCCAGGCACTTTGTGAATACACTGGGCGCAGTAAACAAGCCAAAGGGCAGCACAGAGAACTGATAATGCAAGTAGCCTGCTTTGAAGTGT
Organism: Protopterus annectens; assembly: GCF_019279795.1. Taxonomy (NCBI): domain Eukaryota; kingdom Metazoa; phylum Chordata; order Ceratodontiformes; family Protopteridae; genus Protopterus; species Protopterus annectens. The sequence goes on along the minus strand of NW_025055878.1, from coordinate 3,418 downwards.
AGGTATCTTCTGCAAGATTCCCTGATTGGGATATGCAGGTAAGCTTCTTTTAAATCTAGAGTTGCCAACCAGGCATCTTTGCCTAGCATAGGAAGTAACTGGTGAAGAGTCAGCATCTTGAATTCGAGAATGTCCAGAAAGGTGTTTAGAGTAGACAGGTACAGAATTGGACACCATGATTTGTCTTTTCTGGGTACCAGGAAAAGCCTGGAATACAAACCTTGTCCCTTTTCCTCTTCTGGTACTGGTTGAATAGCCCCCATGTTTAAGATGAAAGTACTTGTTTCTGAGCCTCTGCCCACTGATTTGGGGGCAGGTCTGGCCACCCGTTTGGTGTTGGCAACGTGTGGAAATGAAATCTGTGTCCCTGGGACACTACATTTAAAACCCATTTGTCCTGGGTTATGAGTTCCCAGTTTTGTGCATGAAGAGCAATCGTTCCACCCAAAGGGGTGGCTAAAAGGTAAGCGCTTGATAATTTTAAAGGAAAGTCATTGAGACTGTTTACCACGGGGGGTGTCTTGTTATTTCCAGATTTGGAAGTGGAGGCCCCCCCATTGCTTAGTTCTGAGAGTCCCTTGGGACTGAAACCTGGTGCTTTTGGTGTGTCTGGGTTTGGCTTGAGAGGATCTGGAAGGAGCTGAAATGACCAATGACCATTTCTTAGTAGGCCAGTGCCTACTAAATCTTGGGAGGTTGCACTTGTAAGAAATCTTTTACAGTTTGCAGAGATTTAGCTTTATCTTCCATCTTTCTTAGAACTTCTTCAACCTTATTGCCAAACAGGCGGTCCTGATTTAAAGGAGCATCCAACAATTTTGGTTTAAAATTATCAGGCAGAGATTGCTCCTTAAGCCAAGCATGCGTTCTAAGTACAGACCCAGTAACAGCAGCCCTGCAAGAGGCCTCTAAAGAATCAAAACCACATTGCAAAGTATGTTTTCCAACTTGTTCAGCAGAATGCAATAAATCCTGTAAATCTTTATTTTCCACACAGTCAGAAATCAACATCATTTTCTGTTTAAGCAGTCCAATAATATGCTGTTGATATTTTAACATATGAAATACTGCTATTCTCATGTAACCCTATATGAAGTATTGTGCTAGATTCTTTCATATGTATTTTTTGCTTATTATTTACTTATTTTTTATTTATTTTTACTTGTTATTCTTCTTGTCGAACATGGAGCTTTTCTCCCTGGGCATCCACTGAAAATGGACCTAGTCCAGTTGGATCTTTCCGGTTAACAAAAGTAAAATAAATAAATAAATAAATAAATTGGCAGTTTAAAGCCCTGACTGCCAAGGTTGCAGAAGTAAAAACCTTTTTTATCCCATCTATCCAGCGCCCTGGAGTCTCTATCAGAAGGGCTAGGATTTTTAGAAGTAGAAGCCTTAATGCCCTTGGGCCCCTGAGAAAAGGTTTCTGGATCTGCAACAGAGTTTTTGAAAAGGAACCTGTGGGACTCAGGAATCCTGTAGTATCTGTCTGGTTTACTAGGAGCCGGAGGCAGAGAATCAGGGGCCATAATGGATTCCGCAAACACATCATCAACAATGTCTAGTACAGGAGGTATAGCCAAAGGTGCTGAGGTAGATGAAGGAAATCCCTAAGCCTCTTTAAAGATTCAGAAAAGTCCTGACTCTCCCAGTGGAAATGCTCCCTTAAGGTATGTAAAGTTTCCCCAAAAGAAAAATCCTCAGTGGAGGAAGCAGAGGGAATAGAATCCTCTGCATCAGAATCATCATAAGTAGGTACGGACAAATCCAGGTGATTGAAAGAATTAGAAGAAACAGAGTCCTGATCAAAAGATTCATAGTCAAACTCAGCCCTAGGCCTCTTAGGTTGACTACCCCTGATTAGAGTAATAAGATCTTCAGCCATTTTGATCATTTGTTTTTTTAGACATAGGGGCCTGAACATGTGGTCTGGGTGTCAGTTTTTTAAACATAGATTGAGATTTAGGCCTTAAAATAGAAGGTGGAGTCAGTTTAATATGCAAGTCTGTAGGCCTGAATAAACCCTCAGAAGCCCGTGCCTGTACAGCGGCTCTGGACCCATCCAAGGTAGAGACATCCGCGGGTTCCATATGTGAAGCATCTTTACGCATACCTGGATTCGACCGGGTCTCAGTAGAGGCCTGAGAGTCAGAAGTAGCGGGTATCAGGGGCTGCGAAAGCACTTCACTGAGTACTGGCAAACTGGCGACTGGCTTAGGAAAAGCGTTGTCGGCAGTTTTGGACCTCAACGGCCTGTTTCTGTCTTTTTCATGCTTTTAAATTCGGGTAGCCGCGATAGCTAACCGACATCATTTCTGGATAATTAAAACAGAGAACTGAAATATTTAGGAGGTAAAATGTACTGACGACCAGATGAGTGCGCTTGGATTAAACAAAGCACAAAATCTGACAGCAAGGTGCTACATCGTGGTCAAGGCCTAGGCAAAGAGCAATACAGTACAAATGAAAAATCTTTATGAGGTATTTGCTTTCCACAAGTAATGCAATTATTAACTTTGGTACTGACATCAGTAAGGGAGCAAGAAAAAGTTTCCAACGTAGTTAGCTTATGTGAAGAGACTTCGCCCTGAAACCCGAACGAAACTCAGGAGTCGGCCGATCGGCACTTCCCAGAACTGCTTCTGCCTGGGCACCGCATGGCAAGAGACTGATGTAATGGCATTTTGCTTTGGCTGTTTTGATAATACCCCTGACGCACCTGACGCCATGGAAGAAGCGCGGAAAAAGCAAACCGACGTGAGTAATCAAAGACTCTCACAATCAGGCCGCACTGGAGGGCAACCTGCCAGCAGGATTACCCAAATGTAACCACTGCAACAGTGAAACACGGAAGAAACATCACTAGGAAGAAGCACAGAAAAGATGCTGAGGAATGAAGATGGAAAAATATGGGAGGTAAAAGAGAAGAAGTGAAGAGGGGGAGAAAGGCACAAAGAGGCACTTTAAGATATATGTATGTAGAAATGAAAACAGAAGTAGACAAGAGAGAAATGTTTCGTACAGTGAGGAGCAAAAGGTTGGGATAATAGATTGTTGTTGACGGATAGAGTATTATGGGATCAGAGTATGAATAGATGGCTGCTTTGCTTAAGAATCTCTTTCATCACATTTTCAAATGACAGAGTTGGGTTATTTGTTCTAACATATGTGGGAATATTGTTCCAGGTTTTAAGTAGTGGAATAGAAGTGAGGCAATAATGTCTGGAAGTGATGACAGAAGAAGAGATGAAGGAGGCCTGGGTATGTGCAGGAGGTAACAGACTATCTATAAAACACATATGATAATGTGCTAAGAATAATATACACAACATTCAGGGCAGAGTGGAGGGAGATGATATGGGAGAAGAAAAGAGGTTTTAGAAGTGAGAAAGAATCTCATGGAGAAAGTACAGTTGTG
>NW_025055877.1:0-7589 GCF_019279795.1 Protopterus annectens | reverse complement strand
AATTAGGATCTCTGTAAAAGAAAAGCAGTAAAACAAAGACTCAAGTCTGTTCTTTGGCTTTGTCTCAGTTAGTTTTTTAAGTAAAAAAGCAGTAAAACAAAGACTCAAGTCTGTTCTTTGGCTTTGTCTCAGTTGATTAGTTTTTTAATAGGCATTTAACAGCAGTATATTTTAGATGGGAAATTTGCAGAATGGAAAAAACGCATTATTATGCATGTAAAATGAATGCAGTGACAGAAGTTTCCTGAACAAAAAGGCTGCGTGATGTAATGTGTTAAGGACAAACACTGAATTCTGCTGGGATACATGGAGGTTTACAAAATGTTGAACTTTCAACCAAAATGCTTGACCCCATGTGGCCAGACTCTTAAAATTATAAAAATATTTAAAAACTTGTAAATAGTCCCACAGTGGTGTTAAAATATTGGAAACATCTAAACATGATGAAATAAACATGTTTTTTAGTCTGTGCATGCGGTTCTCCTTTAAATATGTAATCACATCCTTCTTTAAATCAGATGTCCTTTAAAATTGAAATATTGATAGCACACCCCTTAAAGTAGACCAGTGGTGCGGAACTGGAACACACAGATATTTAATAATCTAAACTTTGATCATCAGGTAGCTCACGGTCATGAGGGAGATCCTTCTGTGTGGCTCGCTTATAAATAAAGGCATGGATCAAGATCAAAGGTAGTCATAGTGTCATTGTAGTCTGTCCTCATCAGGCCTATAATTGAGTACTATGCTCCATTCTGCAATTACCTAACCAAGCACTTACCAGTTTGTTTGGCCCCAGAGGTATCTCACTAAAATACAAAGCTTAAGATAAGTGTGTTATGCAGACTATTCAGGCCTATCCCTTTACTCCCATCTCATATTGTTTATTGAGAGGTGAATTATCTCTGACCACCACAAGGCATTCTCTGATCCAGCCTGATGAAAATGCTACATATTGTCAAGAAAATTATACAAGGGTTGTGCATTCCATGGACCTGAACCTTATTTGTGACTCTAGCAGGACTTGCTGGAGAGACAGATTTGTATCCCAAAGGCTACTTCATCTATGGAATAAACTTCCCATCTTTGTAAAACAAAGCATCCCATCAACTTTCTTCAAAAAGAATTTGGATAAATGGATGGGCAACTGTAAATTCACTCTCAGGATACTGCCCATGTTCCTTACCGACAGAGGCAGGGCTTTAAACTGAAAGGCCCACTATATATAATACTGTCATATCTTGGGTATTACTGGCTAGCTTATAAAGGCTGTTGTGCCATTAGCTCAGTAACAGGTTCATGCATTGAGTAATATGCCCCTTTCTCGGCCCAAGGGCATCGTAAGCCCTGGCCAACAAGGTTCTAACATGCCACCCAAGAAAGTTATTCTCCTGTGCAGCAATAGAGCAGAGACACAGAGGGTGATCCCAGGTGTGTTTCTATTTCCCATCCACTCATCAAGATTTTCTTGAAGGTGCTAATGAAAGAACTTTGCTTGACATAGATGGGTAGCCTGTTCCAGAGTATGAGAAGTCTCAGGACAGGAATCCTCCCTCAGCATGTCCTGTTTATTGTGGTGACAGGTTTAGGTCCCTAGGCATGTAGCTCAGAGAGTTAAGGATTTCTTTAGGTGTAGCATGTCCAACAGCTCTAGGTTTGACATAGCTTTATATGTTAGGCAGAGATCACCTCAGAGTAGGCGATATGCTGTAGATAAGCTGGAGATTTTAGGTGATCAGTGTAGGAGCATTTGTTTGAGGCCAATCAATCCTCTTTGTGAAGTGCTTCACAGCCAGCCTCCATTACTGTAGATGTCTTGTGGTACATTCCAAAAGGGCATTGTACTCTAGCAATGGAGTCTAATAGTGGCCAGTAGAGGAACAATGACCTCTTTTTCCTGGATGAGAACCCTTTTTATGTGAGGTGTGCACATGTATGAAAGAACTTCCCCTAGCCTACTGTGGTGATGTGACTATCAAAGGAGGAACTGCTATCCACCTGGGTCCAAGGGTCTGTTATGTGCATTGATGTTAAGTGGGTGCTATGTAGTTCGTAGAATTTGGGTTTTACCAAGGGATGACACCACGCAGTGAGCTTGAGGCCATGGCTCTGACACCCGGCATCTGTCTGGGTGAGGCCCTTCTGTAGGATGTCCACATCATTTGAGGGACTGTTCATGTCCTAGTTTGCAGTCATCTGTGAACTTCATTAGCCAGAGCCTTCTGTGTTAGCCTGCTTCAGAAGTAGATACAAACAGAGAGGTCCCAGGATGGAACCCTGTGGTACTCCCATCACTTTCTTTGAGGAGGTCAGATTTGGAGCCTACAACTTTTACAGTGTGGTTCTGTCGGTGATCTGAATTGACAGCCATCTTGTGACGTAGGGATTTATACCTAGTTTAGTGAGTTTAGCTATAATTCCAGAATGGGGGATGGTGTCGAAAGCCTTACCCTCATCTACGGCTTTGGCGACTGCCTCAAAGAAGTCAATCAGGTTCAGGAGGCATGATCTGCCTTTCACAAACCTGAACTGGGTGGGATCCAGAGTTTGGCGGTTACCGATGTCTTTGTTTATGAGTTCCATGATGATACGTTCCATGGCCTTGCAGACCAGGCTCATTGGGCTAATAGGTCGACAGTTCCTGGGATCAGTGGTGGCTCCCCCTTTGTGGAGTGGGACAACTGTTGCTGTGTGCCATTCAGTGGGCACAAAGCCTGATGCGAGGCTATTATTGAACATGGTGCTTAAGTGGAGAGCCAGTTCGTTCTGAAGTTCGTGTAAAATGCAGCCTGTGATGTTGTCCAGTCCCATGGATGCTGTGTTTTTGGCTTTAGAGAGTGCAGCTTTTACCTGCGTAGTTGGGATTACAGGGACTCTGCATTCTTCCTGTATAGATATGGGCCCTTTAGGGGGTGAGAGGGAGGGGTAAAGTTAGCACTGAACCTATCTGCCAGGATGTTGGCAATATCAGTTGGTTCTGTCATTTTCATGCCTTTGTGCTGTAGCTCAGAGCAGATCTGGGTGTTGCCATCGATATTCTTGACATAACTATAGAATGCTTTGTGGTTGTCCTTGGAATTAGTGGCGATTTTGTTTTCGTAGCTAGCTTTGGAGGATCTTATAAGGGATCTCAGCTTCCTACTGAGGTTGGCCTCCACTCATGGGATTTTACTCTCTTTTGCAACAATTTCTTCCTTCTGTTGTACAGTTTGTTTAGGGCAGGGGACCACCAGATTGGCTTCCTTTTTTTGGAGGATAGCGTCTTGGTTCTGTTTGGGATAGCACGATCCATGCACTCGTATAAGTGCATTTGTGTAGGATTCAGAAGTTGTAACTGTATTGTCCATCTGCATGGGTGTCGTGAAGTTCACCACTTCTGTCTTAAGAAGCATGAAGTTGGCTTTGGAGAAATGTTTTACTGTGGTTTCCTTAATGGTGGGTGGGGGCGGGATGTGGATATCAAGGGTGATTAGCTTATGGTCGGATCGGACCAACGAGGAGTTGACTTCAGTTGTGGAACACCAGTTCCTCATGTTGGTAATGACTAGGTCTAGGATATTGTTGCCCCTGGTGGGGGTGTGGATAAGTTTATCTAGGGCATTGGAGTTTATGAATTCCAGAAAGCATTGAGCTAAGGAGTTGATACACAAGTAGTTTTTCCAGTTAATGGTGGGGTAGATGAAGTCGTCCATTATTAGGGTGTTTGGTTGAACCCTAATATTTTCCAGTACATCAAGAAAAGAGGAGTGGGAAACCTGGGGCATGGTGGGGGATCTGTAGTAAGCTACAATTTGGATAGCAGCTTTGCCCAGAGTTAGTTGCACTTGGATAACCTCGGATGCATTATGCTGAGCAACTAGCCTGTAGGTGTGGATATCCTTAATGAATATGGACACACCTCCGCCTTTGGTGTTTCGGTCCAGGTTACATGGCCAAAAAGTGTGGTATGAGTTATAGCCTGGTAGTGCAGGGGTGCTCTCTGGAGCCTTGAACCAGGTCTCAGTCACTGCACAGATATCGATGTTCTCCATTTTAAGGAGTGCCTCGAGTGAGTGCATTTTGAGATTTAGACTTCTAGCATTGAGTAGCATTACCCTCAGTTTTTTCTTACCTGTTCCTGTTATGGTGGTGAATTTGTTACTTGAACCCTGCCTAAAAAAGGCACTATAGGGGCAGCAAGAGCCTTAGCCAGTATCCGGATTCCCAGGGGTGACAGGTGCAGGCAATCTGTGACAAAGCATCATGGTCTGTCGACCATGTCATCCCAAGTAGACAGATACTGGATCCCCTTAGAATGACACCAGAAGCTTAGCCAATTGTTGAAGTCAATCATTTTCTCCTTGTACTGTGGTATCATTCTGGGCAATGGCAGAATGCTACTCAGGGCTAGGTTCATACCTGCCTGGGCTACAAGATCGGAGAGCTCTTCCATGTCTCTTTTCATGTAGTCCAGGGAGGTACGTCTCAGGTCATTCACACCAACATGGACAATGACAGAGTAATATTTGTACTTGTTGTGGAGTGACCTGAGTGCGTGGGTTATGTGGCGGATCCTGGCACCCGACAGGCAGCTGACAGTAACCTTCTTCTTTAGCCTGGTGAGTGGGACATCAGTGTGCCTGACTATAGAGTCACCTATGACTAGTGTGTTGGGTACATTGTTTTGCCTTATTGGCTGTGGTTGAGTGGAACACTGAGTCTGTGAGCTATGTGTCATTTGGGTTGTGTTGGGGAATGGAGGTTGCTTGCGTTTCTGCTTTGGAGGTTTCTGTTGCTTAGGCAGATTATTATTGATAGCCTCTGCGAATGTGTTTGTGTTACTATGTGTGGATTTTGGTGGTGTAGATTTAGTGAGACTATGTGATGAGTGTGGTGTGGTGCAAATGTTTACCTTCTCTTCATGACTGTCAAGTTCAGTCTTGGTTGGAGAGAGCTTTACCTCCAGTTTGGCTAGATAAGTGCATCTCTCACAGGTTATAGTGTTGGGTGGTAGGAGGAGAGGGTTGTCTGTGTACATGAGGCAATTTCTACATTGCCTCAAGATACCCAGATTCATCAGATAGACAGGTGAGAACACTGGGAACTGACCCTTGGATATGCCTGGATAAAAAAACTATTTTCCTCTAGATAAGTGAGGAAAGTGAGTACAATAACTGTTTTTCTCTAAGCCAGTGAGAAAAGTAAGTACAAAAACTTTTTTCCTCTAGGTAATGAGGAAGATTGAGTGCTATAGTAATTAATAGTTTATTTAGTGCTTACAAGTTCTGAACAAGTGCTGAGCATGAATAAGCAAATTTAAGTGTTAAAACTAAGAATCTGTATCTGCACTAGATGAGTTATAGGACAGAAACAAGTGCAAATGCAGGCTTTCAAATCAGAAAGTTGAGAGAGATGGAAGATTGCCCAAATGGCCAATAACTACAATTTCTGGGCCAGAACCACTCCTTATGTGGTAGACAGGTTACCTAGTGCTTACCACTCCCACTGCTAAGCTAGAAGGCTTCCCCCCAACACAGAAAGGCTTGGGGGGCTCAGAAGCTTACATACAATCCTGGATACAGCAGATCTGTATCTGGAACACTAGTTACAGGAAAGGTAGGAAACAGGCTTACAGTTTTTTTTTACAGAAAAGTAGCAAAAACAGTAGTAAAAACAATTCACATGCAGTGCAAGCTAGCACACTTGAGTATGTAACAATATTAGACCAAACACAGTTTAAAAAATGCAATTAAATTAAAAAGGACTAAATGCAAGTGCAGAAAGAGTTTATTAGGTAGAATGTGGTAAAGAGATGGCACTGGGGGAGTGTCTCAGATCAAGTCTACAGTGGAGCAACTGCAAAAGCCACCAAATTTAAACTACAAACCAAAAATAGGGAGGGTGGGGACAGAATAGTTTCAACAGAGATCTAAGCATCAACTAACAGTACAAACTTTAAAACCAAAAAAATAGACTCAGCCCTGTATATTTGCAGATCAGTCTCTCAGAACAGTGAGACAACAGTTTCAAAAGAGATCTAAGCAACAATTAACAAACTCTATAATCTAAAAAATATACTCAGTTCTGTATATTTGCAGATGTCTGTAAGGCAGTCTCTCAGAACACAGGTTCCAGCAATTTAAATTCAGAAGTCCAAGTAGTAATCACCTATGAACCTACAAACAAACATTATAGATTATATAAGAAAAAGTGCTTATCAAACCCTGTACTGTTGGCACAGGAAGCAGCTCATTAACAAGTCAGAACATTAGTGCTGTATGCTAACTGCTAAAATAAAGCACATGGCCTCAACCTTAAACCTTAAACCTACAACCTATTATACTATGCCCTTCCATATTACTGTTACAGTATTCTTTACATAAGGGAGAGTACAAAAGCTCAAGAGAAAACTTGGGAGGAGGAAGGCTCAGAGGAGCCCTCAAGAAACCCGTGCAGGATAGCTCTGGCAAAGCCTGCTCTTGCCATGGAAACAACATCTAATTTGTAATGCTTACCGAAGGTTTGGACAGAAGTCCAAGTAGTAGCCTCAAGGATGGAATTGATATCCAAACCTTTGAAAAAAGCAGCTGAGGAAGCAACAATTCCAGCAGAATGTGCCTTTACAGAGATAGAAAGAAATTTACCATAAAATGAATAACAAAAAGGAATGGCCTTAGAGATCCAGGAGGATATGGTTTGCTTAGAAACAGCCAACGCTAGAGATCTGGGATGAAAGGAAACAATAAGTTGCTCAGATTTCCAAATAGTCTTAGTCTTATGCAAATAATATCTGAGCTGTCTATGCAAATTTAAAGCGTAAAGAACCTTCTCAATAGCAGACTGTGGAGAAGGAAAAAGGGGGCAAATTAATAGGTCCACAGGGGATTACTAGGCTAATGGCTTAAGAGCCCTTACAAGCCTAGCCAATGTAACCTGATTTTACCCAATATATGGCCACTAGAACAAGTGGATTGCATGTATTTTTGCCTATGCCTTGATTAAGAGACAATTCATTAACCACCTTGGGCATAAAAGAAGGATTAGGATGAAGACACCCTGCCCCTATGAAAAACTAAGAAAGAAGAAAAAGCCATAACAGCTTGGAGTTTAGAGACTCTCTTAGCTGAAGTAAGGACCAAAAGAAGAACAGTCTTCCAAGTACAATGTTGCAATGAAGCTGAATAAGCAGGTGCAAAAGAAGCCTGAGTCAGTTTTTCAAGCACAAAATGGAGATCCCAGGAAGGTGGAATAGGCTTCCTGCGAGGTCTGATATGAATGAAGCCTTTAAGAAATTGTTTGACCTCAAACTTAGAAACAGTAGGAAGAATCAATGGCAGACAAGCAGAAATAGCTGCAGTGAGCTTTAAAAGAAGAATATGCTAACCCAGCATGTTGCAATTCACACAAATAAGAGAGAACCAGAGGGATCCCCACAGACAATGGAGCCTGGTTACGAGAAAGGCACCAAACAGAAAATCTCTTTCATTTAGACAAATATGATTTCCTGGTAGTAGGTTTCCTGGCTTCCTGCAGGACCCTAAGAACTCTTTCAGGAAAGAGGTGCCTAAAAGGGATCAAAACCCTTTCATCCATAGCGTCAGTTGAAGAGT
>NW_025055876.1:0-7291 GCF_019279795.1 Protopterus annectens | reverse complement strand
CATGTTTGCTTTTCATCTTTTACTGTGATCATGTTTTACCCATGAAGCCAGTAGATAGTTGTTTTCAGCCAGCAGATTTGTTTTGGATAACTAACATTTCTACAAGTGGGGGGTATCACAGCGATTGCTAGTTGCAGCACGTTTACTAGGCTATGTTACATCGGTAGTTTAGTAAAGCTGAATATAAATTATAATTAGAACTGTAGTCCAAGGAGAAGTGGCTCAGATTTAGTGTCAGTTTGTTTTACCCCACTAGAGTTTGACTCAGACTTGGTGATGGAAATGTTCCGAATTGCAATTACTGTTCTATGGGTGCATGCATTTGGTTCACTGTTTTCGACCATTTTAACTAATTAAAACACCAACAAAACTTTAATGCATTGTACAAGCAATATAATTATGGCGTGTGTGTGTGTGTGCAGTGTGTGTGTGTGTGTGTGTGTGTGTGTGTGTGTGTGTGTGTGTGTGTGTGTGTATCTGTGTCTGACTTCGCGGCGGGGCAAGTGGGAAAGTGTGTGTGATCACAGGGGTGTGTGTGTGCTTGTGACCTGCAGGCAAGGCACGCGCATGTTCAGGTGGCGGGGCAACTGCGCGGCGGGGCAGGACTGCAGCCATAAAGGGGTGTGTGTGTGTGTGTGTGTGTGTGTGTGTGTGTGTGTGGTGGTGTGTGTGTGTGACCGCAGCCTGGCGCGGGGCAAGGTAAAAGCGCAGGACTGAAACCAAGGGGGCTATGTGTGACCAGCAAGGGGCCAGTGTGTGACTGCCAGCAAGGGGGCTAGTGTGTGTGACTGACAGCAAGGGGGCTAGTGTGTGTGACTGCCAGCAAGGGGGCTAGTGTGTGTGACTGCCAGCAACCAAGGGGGCTAGTGTGTGTGTGTCTGCAACCAAGGGGGCTAGTGTTTGTGTGTCTGCAAACAAGGGGGCTAGTGTTTGTGTGTCTGCAACCAAGGGGCTAGTGTTTGTGTGTTCTGCAAACCAAGGGGCTAGTGTTTTGTGTGTGTGTGGACTGCAACCATAAGGGGGCTAGTGTTTGTGTGATCAGTGTGACTGCAACTAAGCGGGGGGGCTTAGTGTTTGTGTGTGATGACTGCAAACTAAGGGCCCTGTGGTTTCAGTGTGTGTGTGGACTGCAAACCATAAGGGGCTAGTGTTTGTGTGTGTGACTGCAAGCAAGGGGGCTAGTGTGTGTGTGTGTGTGTGTGAGTGCAAGCAAGGGGGCTAGTGTGTGAGTGCAAGCAAGGGGGCAATTTATCTTCCTGATTCACATTTTCGGACCATTTAACATAACGCCAGGATGTTTTGGTGTGACCCGTTAGTGGCAAAACATTATAGAATGAATATAGAAAATAATGGCTGACATTGCAGTTTCACATTTCATACCCTTTCGGTAACCACATTCATAATTAATGCAAGACCTACTGTTGGATGATCTTTCAAACTTCTTGTAAGAGCAATATTTGAAATTCTCTAATTTCTACTTGTAGCTCTCCCACCTTCACGCGGTGGCTTAGTCCAGATTTAGTGCTACTGAGGTTCATAGGTATGACATTGCCTGTGCACCATTGCTTTCTCAGCCTGAGACATTTCAAATTGTGACATACCTGCTTTGCAGTGTATTCTGAGCCGATCGCCATAGGCGTTTGCTTTTCATTTCATTACTGGTGACCTCATGTTTTTAACGGCCATGAAGCCAGTAGATAGTGTGTTTTCAGCCAGCAGATTTGTTTTGGATAACCAACATTTCCCACAAGTGGGGGTATCACAGCGATTGCTAGTTGCAGCATCGCTGTTTTGGCTGGCGTTACTTGGTAGTTTTAGTAATAAATTATAATTAGAACTGGTAGTCCGCTGGAGAAGTGGTTTGCATTTAGTGCTGCCTGTTTACTCTTACCTACTAGAGTTCTGACTAGACTTTGTGGATGGAAATGTTCTGAATTGGGTAGTACTGTCTTTTATGGGTGCATGCATTTAGTTTCACTTGTTTTCTCTGGATCTATTTTAATCTCCAATTAAAAACACTCCAATAAAACTTACCGTACTGCGGCCGCTACCATAATATGTGTGCGTGTGTGTGTGTGTGTGTGTGTGTGTACGTGCGTGTGTGTGTGTGTGTGTGTGTGTGTGTGTGTGTATATCTGTGTCTCGACTCTCGCCAAGCAAGTGTGCGCAAGTGTGTGATCACTGCCAGGAATGGGGCAAGTGTGGTGCGTTGTGTGTGACTGCAGGCAAGGGGCAATAAGTGTGCATACGTCTGTGCATGTGGGCAACTGCAAAGCAGCAAGGGGGGCAAGAGGTGGTGTGACTGCAGCTGGCGGGGGCAAGTGGCAAGTGTGTGTGTGTGTGCAAACTGACTGCAACCAAGGGTGTTTTGTGTGTGTGTGTGTGTGTGTGTGTGTGTGTGTGTGTGTGTGTGTGTGTGTGTGTGTGTGTGTGTGTGACTGCAAATAAGAGGGCAAGTGTGTGTGTGTGTATGATCAAAGCAAGCAAGGGGGGGCTAGTGTGTGCGGACTGACTGCAAGCAAGGGGCTAGTGTGCGTGACTGCCAGCAAGGGGGCTAGTGTGTGTGACTGCAAGCAGGTAGCTAGTGTGTGTGTGTGTGTCTGCAACCTAAGGGGCTAGTGTGTGTGTCTGTTCGGCAAACCGGCGGGGCTTAGTGTGCGTGTGTCTGGCAAACCAAGGCGGGGCTAGGTGTGTGTGTGTGTCCGCAAACCAAGGGGGCTAGTGTGTGTGCGTGCTGTCTGCAAACCAAGGGGCTTAGTGTGTGTGTGTGTCTTGCAAATCAAGGGGGCTAGTGTGAAGTGTGTGCGGACTGCAAGCAAGGGGGCTAGTGTGTGTGTGTGTGACCGCCAAAGGGGCTTAGTAAAGGCAGGACTGCAAGCAAGGGGCTAAAGCGCAAAGTGGTGTGTGACTGCAAAGCAAGGGGCTAGTGTGTGTGTGTGTGTGGATCTGTAGTAACGAAGGTGTGTGTGACTGTAAGCAGGGGGCTAGTGCAGTCTGTGGAGGCGCAAAGCAAGGGCCTTAGTCTGTGTGTGTGAGTGCTAAAGGGGGCTAGTGTGTGTGTGTGAGTGCAAGCCAGGGGGCTAGTGTGTGTGTGTGAGTGCAAGCAAGGGGGCTTAGTGTGAGTGAGGCGCAAAGCTAAGGGGGCTAGTGTGAGTGAGAGTGCAAGTGCGCTGGCGGGGGGCCATAGCGTGGTGTGAGTGAGGGCTGCAAGTTAAGGGGGCTAGTGTGTGAGTGATACCGCTGCACAAGGGGCTAGTGTGCGGATCGCCAGCAATTTATCTTCTGATTCACATTTTCGGACCATTTCACATAACAAGTTGTGGATGTTTTTTTTGTGGACCGTTAGTGGCAAACATTATAGAACATTGAATATAGAAAATAGTGGCTGACATTGGTGAAGTTTCACATTTCATAATTCTTTCTCGAAAAAAAATTCATACTTAATGCAAGATCCATCGTTGGATGATCTTCAAACTTTGTAAGAGCAATATTTAAAATCTTCTACTTCTACTTGTGCCTTTCTCCCACTTACGTATGGCTTTAGTCCAGATTTAGTGCAATTGAGGTTCATAGGTATGACATGTCAGGACCATCGCCTCAGCCTGAGACATTTCAAATTGTGACGCGCCTATTGCAGTGTATTCTGAGCTGATGTCATAGTTTGCTTTTTCATTTTTTACTGTGACTCACGTTTTAATCCCACGTGAAGCTTCAGTAGATAGCTTGTTTTCAGCCAGCATGACTTTGTCTCTTTGGATAAACCAACATTTCTACAAGTGCGGGGTATCACAGCGACATCAGTTAGCTGCACGCACGTTGCTTGGCTATGTTAATTTGGTAGTTTAGTAAAGTTTCGAATATAAATTATAATTCAGAACTGGTAGTCCAAGTTGAGAAGTGGTTTGCATTATGCTGCTTGTTTTAATTTTACTAGAGTTTGACTAGACTTGTGATGGAAATGTTCTGAATTGGGTAGTAATTGTCTTTTATGGGTGCATGCATTTAGTTTCACTGTTTTCTGGACTATTTTAATCCAATTAAAACACCCAATAAAACTTTACTGCATTTCAGGCTGCTAACATAATTATATGTGTGTGTGTGTGTGTGTGTGTGTGTGTGTGTGTGCGGTGTGTGTGTGTGTGTGTATCTGTGTCTGACCCCCGCTGGCAAGCAAGTGGGCAAGTGTGGACTACTAGGGAATGGGGCAAGTGTGTGTGTTGTGTGTGACTGCAGGCAGGCTGGGTGTGTGCATGTCTGTATGTGGGCAACCTGCAAGCGGGGGCAAGGTAAGGACGTACTAAGGGGCAAGTGTGTGTGTGTGTGTGTGTGTGTGGTGTGTGTGTGTGTGGTGTGTGTGTGGAGACTGCAAACTAAGGGGCTGTGTGTGTGTGGTGGTGTGTCTGCAAACTGGCGGGGCTATTGTGTGTGTGCGTGTGTGGATCGTAACCATTTTAATTGTGAACTGATTTCATTTAAAGTCAAAATCGTCGGGAAAGTCTGTTTCCAGATCGAGATCAGTATCTTTAAAGAAATGATTGTTAAGCAGAATATTTAACAATACAAGAAATGTTATGTTAAGTAGTCAGACTCTTATACTTCATACTGTGTTTATGATCACAGCACGGGCATGTGCATATTAATTTTATGACCTGATGGAGCACTGGTATTTTTAGACCGCTTGGCGTATTTTAATCCGGGCTTTTGGTTAAAATGTCCGCAGGTGGGTCGATGTGAATATCCAGTGATTAGTTTATGGTCTGATCTTACCAGTGAGGGGATACACTTCGGTCTGAGTCCCATGTTGGTAATGATCAGTCCAGTATGTTTTCCCCTCTTGTGGGAGTGGTAAATGTTGTTCCATAGCATCTGAGTTTATAGGAAGCTTTAAATAGGGTGTTGAGCTACAGTAATGCTCAGTCTGTTTTGCAGTTGAATTCACCCAATATAATGGTGTTTGAGACCTTCATTTTCCAGTGTTCTCTCAGGTACCGAGTGGGGTTCCTGTGTTTGGGAGCGTGGTCTGTAGCAGGCTCTAAATGGAAGAGTTTACCCACTTAGTTTCACATGGATAGTCTCTGATGCAACATTATAGGAATATGATGACATTACATAAACATCATTTTATGTACTTATTCTTATACATTTTTATGTTGGACAAGGATACATCATCAGATTGTCACTGCAACTGCATGGTAGTGAAATGGTTATGGGGCTTGTAATGCTGTGAGTTCTCCTGCAGCAAGTACATTGAGTACTGGCTTTTATAACATACCTATGCAGATAGAGGCTCAGATCAGTGTGTGTACTACTTGATGGAAATAGATTCCTTGTGAAAGCAACATTTATATTTTACTTTTCACTGTTGGAGTTACAAGCAACTATGAATAAGACATTTGAAAGGGTGAACTTGCTATCTTAGAAAGAAATGTTTGAAGGATGTGGTACCACCAATACAATTTGTCCCACCTGTGTGGGAAATTGTTCTTCCCAAGATGTGACTGTTATTACTTGCACTGTGAATGCTAAAGGGTAACACCTGTGACCCTCAGACAATTTGGGGGATACATCTGAGAATCGGGGTACTGTCACTATTGCATGAGAACACAATTTTGATCTGTTTTCACCTAGCTCTAAGAAATGTTTAAGGACTGAATGATTCAAGTTTACAGTTATAGTAGTTTTGCCAATAACAGCACATTTTCTGTTTACCTTCCTTTGTCAAATCCAAGCTGAGCCTTACAAAGCTTATGATTTCAATGTTTTCTGTTAAACTGAAATACTTCAAGCAACATCTCAATCTGAAGCAGGCAGTGCCTACTAGTGTTTTTTAAATTTTTAAATTTTTTTTTTTTTTTGGAATTTATTCAATCAGCTGCAGTCTTTTTCAAAGAATTTTTGATCTAACCTTACCAAAAAAAAAACAGTACCCATGAGTTATCCATCTTTTGTACTTTGACTATGGGGTTTAAAGTGAACTGACCATGTCTCTAGTGAGTTTTTTTATTCTGGTTTCATTCAGATTTACTTTCAAGTTGTGTATTGTGTCCACCTTGACAAATAACTATGTATTTATGACTTTCAAATTCAGAAGCGATTGCAAAAAATGAATTGTTCTCTCTGAATTTTCCAGCCTTTTCAGTGGTCTTGAGGTTGCTTATTACCTGTTCTACTAGTGCTTAAATGGGGAAAGAAACCAGAAAATGGCAACAAAAAAGACTAAACAAGCATGCTCATTTGGGCTTGGGTGTGTGACTGCATGGAGGGGGTAGGGGGTGACTGGCGAGGGGCTAGTGTTTGTGTGTGTGACTGCAAAGCAGAGGTGGTCAAGAGTGTGACTGCAGGCAAAGGGGCAAGTCTGTGTGTGGTGTGTGAGACTCCCAAATTTAAAGCTTCTTGTTTTTTGGGGTTTTTTCTCTCAAAATTTGTGCTTTTCTGTAATTTTCCAAGAAAGTTAGTCCCCAGACAGTTCATCCTTCATAACCTTGAAAAAATGCATGCCAAAGCAGGACTTGTTTGATCACCTGTCTCAGTTTTTTAAAAGATCAACTTTTAGTACTGTTTACATGTCCCCCCTGATAAAATTTGCCTTGTCTAGGTTTTCTGCCTTTTAGCAGATCGGGTTATTAAACTAGTCTGCTCAACCTGGTGTGGATCTAATCCGTTATTTGATACCTGATTAGAAAGTAAAAACCCGCTTTACCAAATAATCCACTCTACTGTTTTACCTAGTAGCCTATTTACGTTTTTCCCGTGAGTTTCTGTTTTAAACCATAAGCTAGAAATAGGGGGGCTGAAATGATGCAGTCATATTTCCATAGCTCTTGGTGTACTCTTCAGAAACCCCCACAAACTGATGTAACCACAGCCTGATGTGAATGCTGTATAGATGAGGCACCCATCTTGTGATGTATGAGGTGCCTTGACCATCACACTCTTACCCACAATTAAATGGACCGACTAACGTGTGGAACTCTTTTTTTTAGTGAGTGTATCCTGTCCCTGATTCAAGACCTCAACACTGTTTGCATTGCCTGCAGCTTGACTTAATTTTTCTTACTTAGTAAGGTAAGTCTTCATAATTAAGTCCGATGTTAATTATACATGGAGCCTCTGTACTACTAGACCTTATATTGTGCTCAAGTGTCTGACTGCACATTGATAGATTGTATACCTTTTTTGGGGATGTGCTACCCTGTTTGCTGCTGTTAATTGATTACTGTAGCTCTTTTGTATTTATTGCTATATTATATTATGGGGCTGTATTGTAGAATGATTTTTATAATTACTCATT
>NW_025055875.1:0-9095 GCF_019279795.1 Protopterus annectens | reverse complement strand
GGAATTCCCCCCCGGGAACCCTTTAATGCAATTTTGGACCCTTTAAAGCGTCTTTCACTAATTCCCGTTTATGGATCATCTCTCTTGGTCACTCAGGTGAAAGGAAACCTTGACTAGGTGTGAGGCGGATGGCAAAACTCTATCTGCCCGTTTTCTACTCCTTCTAGACCTTACCCAAAGGCCAGAAAAGTGGAAAAATGTGGTTCATAAACGGCTCTCAAGGAATTTGCCTGGCGCACAGAGTCGGTTCCCTCCAGAGGCAGAGGACAATAATGGTAGGCGTCGCCCTAGAGGCAGAGGGGTCATGGGAACCAGAACTGTCGAGCCTTTTCCGATAAACCTTTTCCAGCATCCCTGAGGTGTTGCCCGACTGTCTGCCGGAGGCGGTCGGGGAAAGATTGTCACTGTACCCAGAAGCCTGGCTATCCCCTAACTCAAGACAAGTGGGTACAGTCCATCATTTCCGAGCTATTCCATTCCCTTAGTTAGCATTCCAAACCGATCAAAAATCCTTCCAGATGTTCCACCGCTCAAGGAGGATCTTGCAGCTTTGGAAATTTCAAGCTGCTGGCAAAAGAGCAATTCAGCCAGTTCCAGCAGACCAGCAAGGATCCGGAATCTACTCAGGTTCTTTTTGGTTCCGAAACAGGGACTGGAGACCAATTTGGATCTCGAGTATCTTGAACAAGTCTGTCAAAGAAAACAAGATTTCGGATGGTCACGCTACAGTCCATCCAGCTTCCTATTAGGAAAGGAAAACTGGATGTGCTCTATAGACCCTTCAGGATCGCGTACTATCATATAAAATGAACAGAGCGGCTCAGAAGATTCCTCCGCTTCAGGCTGGGAACCAGTCATTTTCAATTCAGAGCCCCTGCCCTTTGGTCTCACCACAGCCCCGGGTGTTTACCAGATGCATGGCGGTGGTAGCTTCTCACACGAAGGCGTCAAGGATTCCAGGTGTTTCCATATTTAGGCGACCTCCCACAACTCCCACCAAGCATCTTCTTCTAATGGCCGGGGACTACACCTTTCGCATTTGTCAAAGAGCTTAGGCATTTCAATAAATTCGCGAAGAAGTCTGTTTTGTCGCCTTATTAAGATATTATTACCTTCATAGAAGTATGGAAATCTAGACACAGTCAACATGTCACGGGCTAACAGATCAGAGAATAACAGACATAGCCACCTGAACTGGTCTCGCTCATCTTCAGCCTTAACAGAGTCAAAGAGCCAGGTTAGTTCTGAAAGGTATTGGGGATTATGGCGGCTGCCATACCTCTGCTTCCATTAGCCAGATTCACATCAGAATCCTTCAATGGATGCTCTTCACACAATGGTCATACCAGCAACTTCGATGTCCCACACCATTATGATTCACGCCAAACATGCAGGAATCATCTTCTGTAGTTGGATGTCTTCCCCTCAGCTCTTCTTGGGAAGACCCTTTGTTCCCCTCCCCTCCGGTTGCTTTCTCTGACAACGGACGCTTCCTCTCCCTGATAAGGTGGGGGGCATTATCAGAAGGCAGAACTGTCCAGGGCACATGGCAACCAGGCAGATGCCACTTGCACATAAATGTTCTAGAGATGAAACCCAGGCTGCTTTAGCACGCGTTACCAAGCCCTTCAAGACTCTCTTCGCTACAGGGAGCGATAGCAATCAGACCAGACAAGCACTAATGTCTGTAGTGCTGGTATAATATCAACAAACAAAAGTGCGGAACCAGGTCCTATCCCTATGTCGAAGCACTCTGCCAGCAATGGGCAATTTCTTCTCAGCGGTTTCTGATAGCAGCATCCGCCGAAGTCCAATCAAATCGCGGACAAGTTGAGCAGAGCTGTATCCTCATGCTCCTTACGAGTGGTCTCCTGAAAGATTCTATTGTAGAAAAAATTTTTTCTCCAAGTAAGGGGTCAGCCTTGCTGAACCGCCACGCTTTACTCCCCAAAACAGCAAGTGCAAAGATTATTTTTCACCTAGCCTTTCAGCTTCACCAGGCCAGCCCAGCAGAAGGCGCTCTAGTCCAAGTTTGGCCCGGGGACTTCTGTATGCATTTCCTCCGCTTCCCACCTAATCTCTCAAGGTGATACGAAAGCTGCTCGGCTCCAGAGGCCTCATTGATCCTCATTGCTCCTTTACTGGCAAACGACAGGTTTGGTTCCCCTTTCTGCATCAATTTCTGTTGGAGCAACCTTGGCATCTGGACCCTAGTTCCAGATCTTTTGATCCATCCAGTCGGGTCCAGTTCGCCATCGCTCCTCCCTCTCCTGAACCTCACTGCTTGGTTCCTCCAGATTCCAACCTTAGCCGGAAGGCTGCTCGAAATATCCTCAAGCTGTTACGAGGATATTTTGATAAACTTCCATAAATCTTCCACTTTCGAAGATTTATCTGAGTAAGTGGAAGCGTTTCGCCTATTCGGGCTCCAAAGGAAGGGACACTGTAGATCAGCTTTTCCGCGGCAAATTCCATCCCAAACCAGTCCTTGATTTTCTAAGCTGGCGAACTCTTCACATTACAGGTTCATCTCCTTCCTCTTGCAAAGTTCAATTGGCAGCTATTTCTAACTGCTCATGTAGCGTCAAAAGTCTCAGGAGTCTGCCATAATGTCTCCTAGCTTTGCAAGCCTTTTTGAAGGGAGTTTTTCTACTCAGACCTCCTATAAAGAAATCCTCCTCCTCCTTGGGACCTAAAGACTAGTTCTCAGTTCCTTGATTCTCTTGCCGATTTTCACAGCACCTGCAGCTTCCTGTTCTTTGCGAATTGCTATCATGGAAGACTCTCTTTCTGGTAGCTATTACTTCAACTAAGAAGAGTTTCAGAACTTCATGCACTCAACAATACGACCTCTCTTATCTGTTGTTCCATAAGGACAGGGGACGAATCCTGTCTGAACCAGTTCCTTGCGTCCTTTTTACCTAAAAGTAGCCTCAAGCGATCTAACCTAAAAACAAAGCATTGACCTCCTGTGTTTTTTTTTCAGAATATTCCTAATAGAGTCTGAACAAAAATTGCATTGGCTAAGAATGTTGCGTCGTCAGTTAAAAGGTGCACTATTTGGATAGAACCAAAACAATTAGAAAATCTGACCAGCTGTTTTGTCTCTTATGCAGAAAGGCAGAAAGGGACTTTCTGTTTCTAAGGTATCACTTTATCTAGATGGCTAACATCTCCTAATTTCCATTGTCTATGAAATAAGACACCAAAAGCTACCTAACAAACCTAAAGAAGCCCATTCCACCAGAGCTTTAGCTGCTATAGCCTTCAAGGCAGACTGCCTATAGAGCACCGACGTTTGTGCAGCAGCTACTTGGCGCTACTTCTCACACTTTCATTTCACATTATAAGTTGGATTTAGCTTCTAGGACATAGAGGCTAATTTTAGTTTTCCAC
The DNA here is from genome assembly GCF_019279795.1 of Protopterus annectens. NCBI lineage: Eukaryota > Metazoa > Chordata > Ceratodontiformes > Protopteridae > Protopterus > Protopterus annectens. Next base: position 5,699 of record NW_025055875.1, on the reverse strand, counting down.
TGTAACTCCAAAAGTCGTCTGTTCCGTTAGGCCACCGGGACAAAGAGTGCTAGGGCGCGATCCCCATCAACAAGAATGAAGAGATAGACCCAACTTAACGCCATAGAAGTTATGTTCTTACCATAACGTTCACATGTTAGTTGTCTTCTGCGCCTTCTTTCTGCGCGATCCCTCGATCTCCTTCCCTGGCCTGGACAGACCTAGAGGAGTTTGATTGTGACCTCTCTTTCTACCACCTCTTTGCGACATTGTATATGCTCTACTGTTTTGCATTTTTTTCCTACATCAGCAGGCTTAGGTCACCTTTTCTCCTTCCCCTTTGTTTTATAGGGTGGACTCCTTTCCAGTTTTTTTCCTGGTTGTATTATTAGCTGGGCCCTGGCTACTTTAAACGAAGATCTGAGGTAATTCACGCCCTATGCAGTGGCCAGAGGATATAGAGGGGCCTGCGAGCACGGTTGGAACCAACTCTCGAGCTTTAGAGGTGGCAGAGTCGGAGCAGGGTGGCTCCGAACCCATCCAGCAAGAAAGAAGCTGAGAACAAGACAACTAACATGGAACGTTATGGGTAGAACATAACTTCTATTTTTAGTCGTGCTTCATAAGGTTGGTGTTTAAGGCCCTTAATCACTCTTAGTGAGGGGTACATCTGTGGTCTTTCCTGTAGTTGTTTACAGGTGTCTAGTACACACACATCCCAAGTGGGGCGTTGTGCCACTCTATTATGCAGGCCTAATGGTGAGGGAGGCGGGGCTTTAAATCACCTCCTTGAATCTCTGGATGAGAAGCCCTTTGTGATCCAAGATTGTGCCCACATAGAAGGATTTCCTAACTTGTTTTGGCTATCTACTTGGTATTTTAGGTCCCTAATTACTACTTCTGTACTTGGATTTACATCCATGCTGGTAGTTTTGTAAGAGTGCTTTGTTTTTCCCAAATAGGATTACTATGCATTTTTGGCACATTTTAGCTTGAGGCCGTGAGCTTTGACAGGTGTTGGTCTCTGAGAGACCCTTTTGCAGGATCATCTTTCAGCGGAGGTCCATTATTGCACCCAATTTGCAGTCCTCTGCGAACTTGGTTAGCCACCAGTCCCTCTCACATTTGCACTGCTACTTCAGAGAAAATATATACCCAGACAGGTGGGGTCCCAAGACATGACCCCTGTGGGATCCGCTTGTGACTGGTTTTAGGAATCCAGGAACATGGTGCCTGCCCACTCTCTTACCGTGTGGGTTCTGTCTGTGAGCCAATTGGCAACCCATCCCGTGACATGGGGGTTGATATTTAAGCTGGTGAGTTTGTCTATGATTCCTGAGTGTGTGGGATGGTGTCGACGCATACTTAAGCCCGAGGTCAGGGCCATGCTGTGTGGACCACCTTCCCTTATATCTATGGCCTTGGTGACTGTTTTGAAGTCGACCAAGTTCAGGAGAACAAGATCTGCCTTTTAACAAAGCCGGAACTGGGTGGGGTCCAGTAATCTGGAGTTCCCCATGTCCCTGTTAATGAGATCCATGACAATGCATTCCATGGCTTTGCCAGACCAAGCTAGTCAGCTTATAAGGCGATAGTTCCCAGGGTCAGTTGTGGCACCACCTTTGTGGAGTGAATACGAGCTGTTGCTGTCACGCATCATTCTTTGGGTACATAGCCTGTAGAGAGGTGGAGTTTGAATAGTGTTTTTTGAGATGGGGGGTTGGATTCATTTTGAAGCTTGCTGTAAAGGCCACAGCCTGGGGACCTACCCATCTGGTCCCATTAATGCTGCTGTGTTTTTGGCGCTTTGCAAGGGCTGTCTTTACTTGTGTGTCTGAGATAACTCTGGAATGCATACATTCTAAGGTATGGGTGCTAGCCCCTTCAATGGTGGAGGGTGTGAAGTTTACTCCTGAACTTGTCAGCCCAGGATGTTGGCAGCATGTCTGTTGGTCCAGTGTATTTATGGCCATTATGCACTAGCTTTCAGGAGCATATCTGGAAATTTTGCCCTAGACTCTTGACATAGTTAAGGAAGGTACTATGTAGTTATCCTATAGAGTCCTTGGCTGTGTTTTCTTTAGAAGTTGGCCTTGGATGATTTAATGAGGGTTGCGCAGTTTTTTACTGATGTTAATCAAGAGATGCCTTCTTATTTGGTGATTTTTGTTCTATCTTGCAGGAGTTTCCTCTTTCTGTTTGTAAAAGTTTAATTTATAGCTGGGAGGGTCCACCAGACTGGCACACTCTTTGTTTTGAGAGTTGAATGCGCTGGTTTTACTTGTGGATGGCTTTCGGTCGCCGTGCATTCTTGAAAGTGTTCATAGAATAAACGCATGAAGGATTCTACTGCCGGGAATGGGTCATCATTTTCCATTTGATTGGGCAGTTACAGACTTTGAAACTTCTCACCTGGAGTGCCTTGAGTGTGGAAGTTGGCTTTAAAAGTTTTTACCTTGATTTCCTTGGAGGTGTGTGTGGGGGTCGGTGTGTGGAAGGGTGGGAGTACATAATGTGGATGTCCAGTGTGATTGGACTGTGATCTGAAAGTCTTACCAATATGAGTTTACCTCAGGTGTGGGAACATATCGGTTCCCCATCCTTCCATTGGTGATGACCAGGTCCAGTATGTTGTCTTACCTCTTGTGGGGTGGTGACCAGCTGTTCAGGAGCCGTTTGAATTTATAAACGTCAAAGGAAAGCGTTTGGCTTCTGAGCGAAATTTTTGAGCTTGAGTAGTTTTCCCAGTTAATGTTTGGATAGTTGAAGTCACCCAGCGCAGCGTGGTGTTGGGTAGAGATCTCATACTTTCTAATGTTCTCAGGAATGCCACTGCATGAGGGTCCTCTGAGCTCAACAAGGTGGGAGATCTGTAGCAGGCATATAAATTGAGCAGTCCAATTTACCCGGCTGTCAGTTGCACTTGGATGGTCTCAGATTCAGCGTGCTGTGCTACTAGCCTGGAGGTGTGGGTGTTCCTTGATGACTATGGACACACCCTCACTTTTGTCATTCGGTCCTGAGTAAGGTATGGTAGGAGTTATAGCCTAATGTAGTGTTGGGGTGCTCTCATGGAGCCTTGCCAGCTAGGTTTCTGTCTGCACTGCACATATGTCGATTTCTTCCATACTAAGGAGAGCCTAGAGTCTCACCATTTGCATTTTGAGGTTTAGACTTCTGGCGTTGAGCAGCATTACCCTCAGTTTTTGTTTATTATTGTTGTTTATGGAGGCAGAGTTTGTCTTTTGAGCGGGGATTTCCCTAAAAAGGCAGTATTGGGACGGCTTAAGAGTCTTGGCCAGCCATTCAAAGAAGCCCAGGGGTGACAGGTGTAAGCAGTCTTCAAGCTGAGAAACAACGTTGGCTTAATCGAAACGCGCATTCCGTCGTCCCAGGCTGACAAGTATAAGTACTGGATCACTTTGAATGACACCAGTAGTTTTTAACCAATTGTTGAAACTGATAATTTTCTTCATATGCTGGCAATCATGTTGTTTTGCGTTGAGGGCAGGATGCTTCTCAGAGTCAGTCATGCTCCAGCCTGGGCTACATGGTCAGAAGAGCTCCTCAATGTCTCTTTTCCATTGTGGTCAGGGAGGTCTGCGTCTCAGGTTGTTTACGCCATGTATGTACAGCCATGACAGAGTCATATCTGTACTGTTGTGGAGTGGCTCCCTAAGTGCATGTGTTATGTGGCAGATTCTGGCACCCGACAGGCAGCTTGACAGTAACGCTTCTCCTTGTTCAGTCTGGTAGGTGAGTGGGACATCTGTGTGCTTGCAGTGATAGAATCACCCGATTGCCTGAGTAGTGTTGGGTGTGTTATTTAGCCCTTAGGGCATATGTTTTTGCTTAGCACACTGGCGTTGTGATGTATGTGTTTACCTGGTTTCTACTCTGTTGTGGGGTGGGGGTTGCTTGGATTTGGTGATTTTTGCTTAGGAGGTCTCTGTTTAGAGCAGGTTCTTATTTAGAGCCTCTGGAGGTATGTTTTGCGTGCGTGATTCTGAGGTTGTTTTGCTGGTGCAGCTATGGCAAAACAGTCTATCACGAGTCTAGTAATGTGGTGCTAGTGTTGCCCTTCTCCTTGTGACTAGCTGGTAGTCCCAGTCATTAGGTTGAGAGCTTAGCCTCCAAGCGTGGCTGTGTAGCTGCATCTCTCACATATGTTTGTGTTAGTTGGGAGGAGGAGGGGGCTGTCTGTGTGCATGAGGGACTTAATTGTAACATTGCCTCAAGATGCCAGATGCACCCAGCTGGACTGGAGACCACCTGAAGCTGTCCCTTGACGCCATGCCTGGAATACGATGGTTTGGACTGTATTTGCTGATTTGGATGAGTAAAGGCCTTATGCCACTTCCCTGACGGTATAGGACTGAAGTGCCAGCTGTAAGCTAGTGCTAGTTTTAGTGTGAGAGTTTTTAGTAGGGAGGTGCCGGTGCTGGGTTGAAGTGTATCAAGTTTCAAGGAGGAAAAACTGGAAAGTGCAGACTTCGCATTGGAGCCTGGAAATAGTTTAACCTCAGCTAAACTGGCAGCTAATGAGATGTCATAAACCAGCTCCTATGCCGGTTTTATACCAGAGATCAAAGAAAGGATAGAAATTAGCCCAAAATGGCCAATGAGCTACAAGTTTGCTGGAGCTGGGACCACTCCCTACAGGGACCAGAATGAATGGGCTGTCAGAGTTCCCTCTCTCACAGTGGCGACAAGGAAGCCCACCCCTAATTATCTAAGTATATGGTATGGGCTTAGCAGGAACCTTTACCACAGTCCTGGATTCAGCAAAGCCTGAAAACTGGTTCTAGACTGGATTCAGAAGGCTGAGCCTAGTTTCAAAATGTCACTCCACAACTGTGTCACCTATTATGACCCTGTTTGAGGCTTTCTATTGACCTTGGATTTAAAAGATGCATATTGCCACTTTTCTGTAAATCGAATTTTTAGAAGGTTTCTTTAGTTTTTGTGCCTGGATCACAGTATCCAGTTCTCTGCATTACCTTTTGATCTATATACTGCTCCAAAGGGTTATTCCAAGAATGTCTATGGCTGCTGTGAAGGCTGCGATACTACTGACTGCAAAGGTATTCACATTTTTTGCTTATTTTAGATGACTTGTGTTGGAAATACTAATCTTGTTCCATTTGAACCAGCTTATCCAAGCTGACTTAGTTCTTAACATGGAGAAACTGTTTTACTGATTGCTTTCGGATCTGCTGCAAGAAGGAGTATCTGAGTTGCCCAGGTTCTTATAAATTGGGTCAACTTTATCCAATTTTTTCCACAAAGGTAGAGGCTTCCCATGAGAGACTAGTCAAGCCATTTATGCCTAAGTGGTATCCAAGATTACTTTAAGCCAAGGTACACCCATCTCCCCTTCTTTCTAGAACTTATAAATAAAGGAAAAAGCGAGAAACTCCACATTTGATAGAACACAAAGCATTTTAGGAACACTGATCAGTTCATTTCTTGTAAAAGAAAGAAAACAGAGCGACCCATGTGAAAGCATACTGTTTTCCAAGTGTTTGTTTCATGATGCAACACTTTTTGCCACCCACTACATGCAAGGGCATTTCTGAAAGCAGCTTGGGGTCAGTGATTATTCTACCAGGACCTTGGCTTCATCAGTTGTTTTGGAAAGGCTTAAATTTTAGAATGTAATGTTTAGAAGCAGCTTGATTCATTGTGTATACTTTTACAAAGGGTTTCTATTTACCCCG
>NW_025055874.1:0-7155 GCF_019279795.1 Protopterus annectens | reverse complement strand
ATTTCACTGGCATATGCTGAAAAACCCCCTATACCAGATGGATGTGTCAAAATATTTGTTCAACAATTCCATAAATACAAAACGTACAATTCCAAGGAGAAAGTCACATATATTCTGTCACAGTTGCTCATTAGTACTCATCCCGAATGGCATGAGCCTTCTTCAAATCATATTTATTTTGTATATATTCTTGGCTATTCTAAAATTGAGTTCGAATTTTAAATTAATAAAATATGCCAATATGTTTTCGAACATCCTTATATACCAATATCCTGCATAAAATAGAGCAAATCACTTGATTTGTATACAAATTCATGATTATATGCCTCATCTGTACTGGACCCAAGGTAGAAATATGAAACGCTGTTTCTTCTCTTTCTTAAATATTCTCAATTTCAATTCATTCTAAATATTCAATTCGCATAACCATGTTCTTCGAATCTGATTTTAAGTCAATTAAACCTGTCTCAAAATCTAATCAGTCAGTATTCGGGACAGGCTTTATAGTTTGTCCCCTATAATCCATATTCTTATAAATACCCTGGCATACCGTAGAGTACATGTTTTTAAGATATATATAGTCCGACACTATACCATCGAACTTCTGCATAGTATCAGTAGCAATTTTACCGTAGTTCAATTCAACAAATCAAGGAATTTGTGGAATTTGATTCTCGAACGTAAGTCACCCACCTTACTGGTGTAACCATAACATAAGAAAACAGGTCGCTCTAATAAACGCTTGTAGAAAGGGACTAACTTCATAATGAGTTACTTCAAGTATGGTCATGTTCTATTCGGGTTATCGACGTTAGCGATGAAGGTCAAGATAAAACAGAGCGCCATCCTTTGTAAAGAACTGGGTTCCTCAAAGCGAAACACATTGGTAATTTCCAATAATGAATTAAAGCGGAATATCGTGATTATCATGCTTATAAAGAGTAATATTGCCAACGACTACTCCCTTCGTTGTTGCTTTACTAGTAACTTTTCAAAAGCACAACCGAGCGAAAAAGAAAATGCTGGTAAACCGCATCTATCATTCAACTTCGTTGGTTGTTCAAAATGCATGTTAATCGTAAGTCCTATTATTCAACTATTTCGGGGTAAATTATCATAATGCGCTATAATATAAGTCCTTATTCGCGATTTTAATGGCCACAAGTCCTATTATTCACTTATTTTGTAGCGTTAATGAAAATGTATGCTAAATGATAAGTCCTGTTATTCACCGATTAAAGGAGTTATCAGAAAATGTATAACATAAATCCCGAAGGATTGACCATTTCAATGGTGGTTATCAGAAATGGAAAGCACCACAACTCCTATTATTCACCCATTTCAAATGGTTATCAGAAAATGCATGCTAACACAAGTCCTATTATTCACATATTTTAAATGGTTATCAGAAAATGCATGCTAACATAAGACCTATTATTCACCGTATTTCAAATGGTTATCAGAAAATGCATGCTAACACAAGTCCTATTATTCACCCATTTCAAATGGTTATCAGAAAATGCATGCTAATGCAAGTCCTATTATTCACAAATTTCAAATGGTTATCAGAAAATGCATGCTAACACAAGTCCCGTTATTCACTGATTTCAAATGGTTATCAGAAAATGCATGCTAACCCAAGTCCTATTATTCACCGATTTGAAATGGTTATCAGAAAATGCATGCAAACACAAGTCTTATTATTCACCTATTTCAAATGGTTGTCAGAAAATGCTTGCTAGCACAAGTCCTATTATTCACCAATTTAAATGGTTATCAGAAAATGCATGCTAACACAAGTCCGATTATTCACCTATTTCAAATGGTTATCAGAAAATGCATGCTAACAAAAGTTCTATTATTCACTAATTTCAAATGGTTATCAGAAAATGCATGCTAACACAAGTCCTATTATTCACAGATTTCAAATGGTTATCAGAAAATGCATGCTAACACAAGTCCTATTATTCACCAATTTCAAATGGTTATCAGAAAATGCATGCTAACACAAGTCCTTTTATGGACCTATTTCAAATGGTTATCAGAAAATGCATGCTAACACAAGTCCTATTATTCACTGATTTCAAATGTTTATCAGAAAATGCATGCTAACCCAAGTCCTATTATTCACTGATTTCAAATGGTTATCAGAAAATGCATGCTAACAAAATCCTAATATTCACCGATTTCAAATGGTTATCAGAAAATGAATGCTAACACAAGTCCTATTATTCACCGATTTCAAATGGTTATCAGAAAATGCATGCTAACACAAGTCCTATTATTCACCGATTTCAAATGTTATCAGAAAATGCATGCTAACACAAGTCCTATTATTCACCGATTTCAAATGGTTATCAGAAAATGCATGCTAACACAAGTCCTATTATTCACCGATTTCAAATGGTTATCAGAAAATGCATGCTAACACAAGTCCTATTATTCACCGATTTCAAATGGTTATCAGAAAATGCATGCTAACACAAGTCCTATTATTCACCGATTTCAAATGGTTATCAGAAAATGCATGGTAACACAAGTCACATTATTCACCTCTTTCAAATGGTTGTCAGAAAATGCATGTTACACAAGTCCTATTATTCACCGATTTCAAATGGTTCTCAGAAAATGCATGCAAACACAAGTTTTATTATTCACCTATTTCAAATGGTTCTCAGAAAATGCATGATAACAGAAGTCCTATTATTCACCTATTTCAAATGATAATCAGAAAATGCATGCTAACACAAGTCCTATTATTCACCTATTTCAAATGGCTATCAGAAAATGCATGCTAACACCAGTCCTATTATTCACCTATTTCAGATGGCTATCAGAAAATGCAGGCTAACACCAGAGGCTATCAGAAAATGCAGGCTAACACCAGTCCTATTATTCAACTATTTCAAATTGCTATCAGAAAATGCATGCTAACACCAGTCCTATTATTCACCTATTTCAAATGGCTATCAGAAAATGCATGCTAACAACAGTCCTATTATTCACCTATTTCAAATGGTTATCAGAAAATGCATGCTAACACAAGTCCTATTATTCACTGATTTCAAATGGTTATCAGAAAATGCATGCTAACACAAGTCCTATTATTCACCGATTTCAAATGGTTATCAGAAAATGCATGCTAACACAAGCCCTATTATTCACCTATTTCAAAAGGTTATCAGAAAATGCATGCTAGCATTAGTCCTATTATTCATCTATTTCAAATGGCTATCAGAAAATGCATGCTAACACCAGGTATTATTCACCTATTTCAAATGATTATTAGAAAATGCATGCTAACGCAAGTCCTATTATTCACCTGTTTCAAATGGCTGTCAGAAAATACATGCTAACACCAGGCCTATTATTCACCTAATTCAAATGGCTATCAGAAAGTGCATGCTAACACAAGGCCTATTATTCACCTATTTCAAATGGCTATCAGAAAATGCATGCTAACACCAGACCTATTATTCACCTATTTCAAATGGTTATCAGAAAATGCATGCTAACATAAGTCCTGTTATTCACCGATTTCAAATGGTTATCAGAAAATGCATGCTAACAGAAGTCCTATTACTCACCGATTTCAAATGGTTATCAGAAAACGCATGCTAACACAAGTCCAATTATGCACCGATTTCAAATGGTTATCAGAAAATGCATGCTAACACAAGTCCTATTATTCACCGATTTCAAATGGTTATCAGAAAATGCATGCTAACACAAGTTCTATTATTCACCGATTTCAAATGGTTATCAGAAAATGCATGCAAACACAAGTCCTATTATACACCGATTTCAAATGGTTATAAGAAAATGCATGCTAACACAGGAACTATTATTCACAGATTTCAAATGCTTATCAGAAAATGCATATTAGCAGAAGTCTTATTATTCACCAATTTCAAATGGTATCAGAAAATGCATGCTAACACAAGTCCTATTATTCACCTATTTAAAATGGTTATAAGGAAATGCATGCTAACACAAGTCTTCTTATTCACCTATTTCAAATTGTTATCAGAGAATGCATGCTAACACAAGTCCTCTTATTCACAGATTTCATATGGTTATCAGCAAATGCATGCTAACACAAGTCCTATTATTCACATATTTTAAATGGTTATCAGAAAATGCATGCTAACATAAGTCCTATTATTCACCGATTTCAAATGGTTATCAGAAAATGCATGCTAACACAAGTCCTATTATTCACCGATTTCAAATGGTTATCAGAAAATGCATGCTAACACATGTCCCATTATTCACTGATTTCAAATGGTTATCAGAAAATGCATGCTAACCCAAGTCCTAGTATTCACCGATTTGAAATGGTTATCAGAAAATGCATGCTAAAGTTCACAAGCCCTATTATTCAATCGATTTCAAAATGTTATCAGAAAATGCATGCTAACCTCTAAGTCCTATTTATTCACCTATTTCAAATGGCGGCTTACTTCAAAATATGATGCTAAACACAAGTCCTATTATTCACCTTTTTCAAAAATGGTTATCAGAAAATGCATGCTAACACAAGTCCTATTATTCACCTATTTCAAATGGTTATCAGAAAATGCATGCTAACACAAGTCCTATTATTCACCTGTTTCAAATGGTTATCAGAAAATGCATGCTAACACCAGGCCTATTATTCACCTAATTCAAATGGCTATCAGAAAATGCATGCTAACACAAGGCCTACTATTCACCTATTTCAAATGGCTATCAGAAGAAATAGGCGAATAATTTAATGCAGTGGCTAACACCAGTCCTATTATTCACCTATTTCAAATGGTTATCAGAAAATGTATGCTAACATAAGTCCTATTATTCACTGATTTCAAATGGTTATCAGAAAATGCATGCTAACAGAAGTCCTATTGTTCACAGATGTCGAATGATTATCAGAAAATGAATGCTAACACAATTTCTTTTATTCACTGATTTAAAATGGTTATCAGAAAATGCATGCTAACACAAGTCCAATCATTCACCTGTTTCAAATGGTTATCAGAAAATGCATGCTAACACAACTCCTATTATTCACCTGTTTCAAATGGTTATCAGAAAATGCATGGGAGGCTATTCCAATTCGGACTGGTGCTGGCTACTAGCAAGTAAATACACAACTCCTATTATTCACCTGTTTCAAATGGTTATCAGAAAATGCATGCTAACACCAGGCCTATTATTCACCTATTTCAAATGGCTATCAGAAAATGCATGCTAACACAAGTCCTATTATTCACCTATTTCAAATGGCTATCAGAAAATGCATGCTAACACTAGTCCTATCATTCAACTTTTTCAAATGGTTATCAGAAAATGCATGCTAACACAAGTCCTATTATTCACCTATTTCAAATGGTTATCAGAAAATGCATGCTAACACAAGTCCTCTTATTCACCTATTTCAAATTGTTATCAGAGAATGCATGCTAACACAAGTCCTCTTATTCACAGATTTCATATGGTTATCAGCAAATGCATGCTAACACAAGTCCTATTATTCACATATTTTAAATGGTTATCAGAAAATGCATGCTAACATAAGTCCTATTATTCACCGATTTCAAATGGTTATCAGAAAATGCATGCTAACATAAGTCCTATTATTCACCGATTTCAAATGGTTATCAGAAAATGCATGCTAACACAAGTCCTATTATTCACCGATTTCAAATGGTTATCAGAAAATGCATGCTAACACAAGTCCTATTATTTACTGATTTCAAATGGTTATCAGAAAATGCATGCTAACCCAAGTCCTATTATTCACCGATTTGAAATGGTTATCAGAAAATGCATGCTAACACATGTCCTATTATTCACCGATTTCAAATGGTTATCAGAAAATGCATGCTAACACCAGGCATATTATTCACCTATTTCAAATGATTATCAGAAAATGCATGCTAACACAAGTCCTATTATTCATCTGTTTCAAATGCTTTATCAGAAAATGCAATGCAAACACAAATCCTATTATTCACCTTTTTCAAAAGGTTATCAGAAAATGCATGCTAACACAACTCCTATTATTCACCTATTTCAAATGGTAGTATCCCAGAAAATACAACATAATTCGTATTATTCAATCTATTTAAATGGTTAATGGGAAATGTATGCGTTGAGTCCTATTATCATTCATTTTGCAAGGTTATCAGAAAATGCATGATAACAGAAGTCCTATTATTCACCTATTTCAAATGATAATCAGAAAATGCATGCTAACACAAGTCCTATTATTCACCTATTTCAAATGGCTATCAGAAAATGCATGCTAACAGAAGATAATCAGAAAATGCATGCTAACACAAGTCCTATTATTCACCTATTTCAAATGGCTATCAGAAAATGCATGCTAACACCAGTCCTATTATTCACCTATTTCAGATGGCTATCAGAAAATGTAGGCTAACACTAGAGGCTATCAGATAATGCAGGCTAACACCAGCCCTATTATTCAACTATTTCAAATTGCTATCAGAAAATGCATGCTAACACCAGTCCTATTATTCACCTATTTCAAAAGGTTATCAGAAAATGCATGCTAGCATTAGTCCTATTACTCACCTATTTCAAATGGCTATCAGAAAATGCATGCTAAAACCAGTCCTATTATTCACCTATTTCAAATGGCTATCAGAAAATGCATGCTAACAAGAAGATCGTATTATTCCGCAATTTCAAATGGCTCATCAGAAAATGCATTAGAGCAACACGAACCTAATTCACCTTCCATTTCAAAAGGTACTGAAAATGATACATTAGTCCCATATTCATTTATTTAAATGTATATCAGAAATGGCGTTAACACCAGTCCTATTATCTTAATTCTATTTCAAATAAGCATTGAAAAGGCCACAATTTAGGCATATTATTCAAATTGGTTTCAGTTACTTATCAGAAAATGTATGCCAACATTGCGTCCTATTATGAAGGTTTAAAGCTATTGGGTCGAAAATACATGCTAACACCAGGCCTATTATCTACCCAATCAAATGTGTCATCAGAAATGTAGTACAATAAGGCCTTTTATTCATCTATTTCAGTTTGGCTACCGAAATGCATGCTAACATTCAGAATCTATTATTCATCTATTTTAAATGGCTATCAGAAAATGCATTCTAACACAAGTCCCCACAC
>NW_025055873.1:0-7610 GCF_019279795.1 Protopterus annectens | reverse complement strand
CCCACATGTCCCATTGGGAAAAAAGGTCTCAGAAAAGAGTCTAGCAAAGGAAAGTTGGCAGCAGGGCTATAGTTTAAATTAGACTGCAAAATGGCAAGGCTATATTAAAATTAAATACTTATTTTCCTTTCCATGTATTCAACCCCTGGGCCTACTGCACACATGGTAGAAGCCACTCACCCTACCCATTTAGTTATGTGGTTGGTTAAGAAATCAGCTGCACCTTCTCACATATGCTACCACTGAGCTAATTATAAGCAGCAAGCTGAGCTCTGTTCTGCACCATGCAAACCCTGTTTAGATCCACTTAAACATGAAGTTAATTAGAATAATTAATTTCATCCGAAGTTCCTATTTTTAGATGTCTGGCAGGTATCTGCTATTTTATCTGAGAGTGCCACTTAGCATTGCTGCGGTCCTTGCCACTGCTCACAAACAAGCTGTTTAAAAAATAAATAAATAATAAAACACTGGGACAGTGCAGGGAATCTCTTACTCTTCTGCAGATATGGTTATCACTACACCACTCCCTGCACTGGTTCAATAACCATGTTCCATGGCTCTCCCTCAACAATGCACCATCATTAATATGCATGGCTCACTACCAAGGGGGTACCATGTCTTTTCAGGCTTGTTGGCTGTTGGTGAAGCACCCTCCAAGAGGAAAACGCTTGAAAGAGAAGAAGGCGAGCCACTTTGAGATTTTAAGTATTTTTCTCTGTTTATTTGCTAAGTTTTTCTGCATAGCTGCCTGAAAGCTTTCTGGAGCATTTTTCTGGCTTGTTAAACTTGAGGCAGTTTCTGTATTAGTAGCGAAAACGTATTTAGAGCACAACCAAAAGCTGTTGCTGAATTTCCTGTTTGCACTTAATTTTAAATCGTTTTTTCTTAAAACTTGCATATTTTCTGTCCTTGACCTAGTACTCTTGTGTGGGGGTCATTTACTGCACTGTTATAACTTGATATTACTTGTGAACCTCTTATCTCTGTAAAACAAAAAAAAAATCTTGCTTTTTCCACTTTTCTGAGAGTTAAAAGTTCAGTTACAGGCTTGCTGTTCCTGAACTGTTTGAAAGTTTCTGTGAGGCCATTTTTGCTTGGGCTGAAGGAGGGTCTCTGTGTTTATCAGTGGCAGTGACTAACATTGAGCAGCTTCCTGCCCCGGAGAGGTGGTTACTGACTTGAAACTGTAGTTTTATTGGCCACTAGGTCATTTCCATAACTCCTTCATCTTCCTCTCTTAAACCTAGTTGCTCAGGTTTGAGCGTCTTTTCAGGCTTGTTGGCTGTTGGTGAAGCACCTCCAAGAGGAAAAAACGCTGAGAGAAGAAGGGAGCCACTTTTGAGATTTTAAGTATTTTTTCTCTGTTTATTTGCTAAGTTTTTCTGCATAGCTGCCTAGCTTGAGCATTTTCTGGCTTGTTAAACTTGATTTCTGTATTAGTAGCTGTATTTAGAGCACAACCAAAAGCTGTTTGCTGAATTTCCTGTTTGCACTTAATTTTAAATCGTTTTTTTCTTAAAACTTGCATATTTTCTGTCCTTGACCTAGCACTCTTGTGTGGGGTCATTTACTGCACTGTTATAACTTGATATTACTTTGTGAACCTCTGCTATCTCTGTAAAAAACAAAAACAAAAAAAAATCTTGCTTTTTTCCCACTTTTTCTGAGAGTTAAAAAAGTTCAGTTACAGGCTTGCTGTTCCTGAACTGTTTGAAAGTTTCTGTGAGGCCATTTTTGCTTGGGCTGAAGGAGGGTCTCTGTGTTCATCAGTGGCAGTGACTAACATTGAGCAGCTTCCCTGCCTCCGTAGAGGTGGTTACTGACTTGAAACTGTAGTTTTATTGGCCACTAGGGGTCATTTCCATAACTCCTTCATCTTCCTCTCTTAAAACCTAGTTGCCTCGTGGTTTGAGCTGCCTTTTCAGGCTTGTTGGCTGTTGGTGAAGCACCTCCAAGAGGAAAAACGCTGAGAGAAGAAGGAGCCACTTTGAGATTTTAAGTATTTTTCTCTGTTTATTTGCTAAGTTTTTCTGCATAGCTGCCTAGCTTGAGCATTTTCTGGCTTGTTAAACTTGATTTCTGTATTAGTAGCTGTATTTAGAGCACAACCAAAAAGCTGTTTGCTGAATTTCCTGTTTGCACTTAATTTTAAATCGTTTTTTTCTTAAAACTTGCATATTTTCTGTCCTTGACCTAGCACTCTTGTGTGGGGTCATTTACTGCACTGTTATAACTTGATATTACTTGTGAACCTCTGCTATCTCTGTAAAAACAAAACAAAAAATCTTTGCTTTTTCCCACTTTTCTGAGAGTTAAAAAGTTCAGTTACAGGCTTGCTGTTCCTGAACTGTTTGAAAGTTTCTGTGAGGCCATTTTTGCTTGGGCTGAAGGAGGGTCTCTGTGTTTATCAGTGGCAGTGACTAACATTGAGCAGCTTCCCTGCCTCCCGGAGAGGTGGTTACTGACTTGAAACTGTAGTTTTATTGGCCACTAGGGGTCATTTCCATAACTCCTTCATCTTCCTCTCTTAAAACCTAGTTGCCTCAGGTTTGAGCGCCTTTTTCAGGCTTGTTGGCTGTTGGTGAAGCACCTCCAAGAGGAAAAACGCTGAGAGAAGAAGGAGCCACTTTGAGATTTTAAGTATTTTTCTCTGTTTATTTGCTAAGTTTTTCTGCATGGATGCCTAGCTTGGGCACTTTCTGGCTTGTTAAACTTGATTTCTGTGTTAGTGGCTGTGTTTAGAGCACAACCAAAAGCTGTTTGCTGAATTTCCTGTTTGCACTTAATTTTAAATCGTTTTTTCTTAAACTTGCATATTTTCTGTCCTTGACCTAGCACTCTTGTGGGGTCATTTACTGCACTGTTATAACTTGATATTACTTGTGAACCTCTGCTATCTCTGTAAAAACAAAAACAAAAAAAATCTTGCTTTTTTCGTGCTTTTCTGAGAGTTAAAAAAGTACAGTTACAGGCTTGCTGTTCCTGAACTGTTTGAAAGTTTCTGTGAGGCCATTTTTGCTTGGGCTGAAGGAGGGTCTCTGTGTTTATCAGTGGCAGTGACTAACATTGGGCAGCTTCCTGCCCCCGGAGAGGTGGTTACTGACTTGAAACTGTAGTTTTATTGGCCACTAGGGTCATTTCCATAACTCCTTCATTTGTCCTCAGAGGAGTGGTTTAGGCAGTGACTTGTGGTATGTTGGCCAATTTGGGTCATTTCCGTCTTTTCCAGCCCCTGCTATAAAGCACGCTTTTAGCTGATTTAGCCCGGGATTTAGCGAGTTGCTACTGTTGCACACTAGGCAGCGCGTTAAGCAGGTTTAAACTATTCGGCTACCTAAAGTCCACTCTTCAAATTTTCCTTAAAACTACCTTCCGAACTATACTACTGATCTAATCAGCTTATCCTATAATTAAAGATCATCTCTACTTGACTCCAAGTAGACTATTCTCTATCTGTTAAACGTAGCACTTGCTCCTACAGTACTTATTACCTTGATACGGCACTCTTGTCATAGATAGTACCCCAAAAGGCAACCCATTTCTCGTCACCCACGCCCCCGGAATCTTTTTAAAGTTTTTGTCTATTCCTTCTAGCATGTCGAGGATCAGTTGCTAGTGTCCTCTCCTGCTCAGCTGGTGAACCTGAATATTGAGGCAATGTTACAATTGCCTCATGTACACAGACAACCCTCTCCTCCTCCCACAAAACACAAATACATGCGAGAGATGCAACTATACGGCCAAACTGGAGGCTGAGCTCTTCAACATAGGACTGGCAAGACCAGTCAGGAGGAGAAGGTTACCACACACACTATAGACCCAGTCTCACATATTACCATTACAACCTCAAATCATACACATAAACACACAAAGACATACTCGAGGCTCTGATCAAAATCTACCAAAACAGCAGAGGCCACCAAAGCAGACACCCAAACAACCACCACCTCAGAACACAACACCTGCAACACATAGACCTCACAGTCAGAGTGTCAAACAGTCACAGCCCTTAAGGCCAAACACAATGCCAGACACACTAGTCATTGGTGACTCCATAGTCAGACACACTGACGCCCCGGCCACCAGACTGAGTAAGGAGAAGGTCACAGTAAGCTGCCTGTCGGGCGCTAGAATCCGCCACATAACGCAAGCACTCAGGTCTCTCAACAGCAGGTACAAATATGATTCAGTCATTGTCCACGCTGGTGTAAACACCTGAGACGCACTCCTGGACTACATGAAAAGAGACATTGAGGAGCTCTCTGATTATGTAGCCCAGACAGGTATGACCCTGACCTTGAGCAGTATCCTACCTTCACCAAGAATGATGCCACAATACAGAGATAAGATGATCAGCTTTAACAATTGGCTTAAACACTGGTGTCATTCAAAGGGATCCAGTGTCTGTCTGCCTGGGATGACATGCTGGACAAGCCACGCTGTTTCGCAAGGGACGGCTTGCACCTGTCACCCTGGGATTCCGGATATTGGCAAAGGCTCTTGCCACCCATAGTGCCTTTTTAGGCAAGGCTCAAATTCTAAACCTACCACCCTAGAACACAAAAAGGAAAAAACTAAGGGTAATGCTGCTCAATGCCAGAAGTCTAAATCTCAAAATGCACGACTCGAGGCCCTTCTCAGTATGGAGAACATCGATGTCTGTGCTGTGACAGAAACCTGGTTCAAGGCTCCTGAGAGCACCCCAGCTATCAGGTTTTACCTCATATCATGCTCCGCCCCAAAATCTGACAATACCAAGAAAGGAGGGGGTATCCATATTCATCAAGGACACCCACACCTCAAGACTGGTGGCAACGCACGATGCATCGGAGACCATCCAGGTGCAATTAACCATAGGCAAGACTGCTCTGCAAATTGTAGCATGTTACAGGCCACCTCACAAACTCAGGAACCTCACATGGCCTTCCTGAAAACACTAGAGGGGATAAATGTATCACCAAACACCATCATACTAGGTGACTTCAATTACCCTAATATAGACTGGGAACACTACTCAAGCCCAAACACCCTAGCCCAAAAGTTCCTGGAATTCATAAACTCAAATGCCATGGAACAACTAGTCACCATCCCCACAAGAGGAGATAACATACTTGATCTCATCATCACGAACATGGGAGCACAATGTTCAACACCGAGGTGTACCCTCACTGGTGAGATCAGACCACAAACTAATCTCGCTGGAGGTCCTCATCCCACCCCCACCTGAAATAAAAAGACCACAGTAAAGAACTTCTCAAAAGCCGACTTCACACTTCTAAAGACTAGTGTGGTCTCCTTTAAGGCCCCGAGTCATGGAAAACAGTACTCAAGCCGCTGAATCACTTACAAATGCCTTCTACCAGCACCTGCAGGACTGCATGGATAAGGCAATCCCAAGCAAAACAAAGACTCTTTGTACCAAAGGTAAGCTGCCCAGTCTGGTGGACCCCAGCCATAAACAAACTCTACAACAAAAGGAGGAAGCTACTACAAGCTAGAGCAAAATCCTTAAAAGGTAAGACACCCTTGATCACTATAAGTAAAAACTAAGAGCTCTCATAAAATCATCCAAAGCAAATTGCGAGAGAAAAAATAGCTAAAGACTCAAAAGACAATCATAAGGCCTTCTTTAGCTATGTTAGAAACCTGGGAGGAAACGCCCAGATATGCTCAGAGCTAGTTCAAAATGATGTGAAGATTACTGATCCTACAGACATTGCCAACATACTGGCTGACAGGTTCAGTGCAAACTTCTCCCCCAAAAGGAGAGATATCTATACCAAACGATTGCAGCCCCCAAACATCTCCAGCCCAAGTGAGAACTGCTCTCCAAAGCAAAAACACAGCATCCATGGGACCTGATGGTGTCCCGGCTGTGTGCTCCATGAACTCAATGAGGAATTAAACCCACAGCTAGGACAGCTGTTTAATCAAAGTCTTACCTCTGATACGCACTCCAGGAGTGGCGACTGCAACTGTGGTACCACTTCACAAAGGCGGTGCCTCCACCGACCCTGGAAATTACCGCCCATTAGCTTGACAAGCCTTATCTGCAAAGCCATGGAGAGGATCATAATGGACCTCATAAATAAAGACATAGGGAATTTGCAGACTTTGGATCCAACCCAGTTTGGCTTTGTCAAAGGCAGATCATGCCTTTTAAACTTGGTTGACTTTTTCAAACAGTCACCAAAGCCATTGATGAGGGAAAGGCAGTCCATACAGCCTACCTCGATCTGGCTAAGGCCTTCGATACAATACCCCATTCGGGTATCATTGAAAAACTCATCAGTTTAAATGTCAACCCATACATCACAAGATGGGTTGCAAACTGGCTGAGTGACAGAACCCACAGGGTCAGAGTTGCTGGCGCCATGTCAGACTCAACGCCTGTCACAAGTGGTGTCCCACAGGGCTCACTCCTGGCCCACTCTTGTTTGGCAACTACTTTTCCGAAGTACAAGCAAACACAGGAGGCTTATGGCTGACAAAGTTTGCAGATGACTGCAAACTGGGCCATAGTAGAAAACACATCTGACACAGATATCCTTCAGAAGGGTCTCACAGAAACGGATAACTGGTGCCAGAGCCACGCCTAAAGTTAAATGCCAAAAATGCATAGTCATACCTTCGGAAAAACAAGGTTACCCCTAGCTACCAAATAGGTGGCAATCCACTGAGCACAGAAGAAGTTATCAGGACCTGGGGACCCAGGTTGATAGTAGTCTGTCATTCGACACCCATGTAGCTAAAGTAGTTAGGAAGACCTTCTACATTGCCCACCTTATCATGAAGGGATTCTCATCTAGATCAAGGGAGGTCATAGTCTCCTTTACTCATCACTCATCAGACCAATGATTGAGTACAATGCCCCATTCGAATGTATCTGACCCGACACTTGCAGCAGCTGGAGAGGCCACAAAAGTTCCTCACCAAAAGGATAAAGGGTCTCAAAATCTGTCCTATGCTGCCCGACTGAAAGAACTCCAGCTCTATTCAGTCGCTACCGCTTGCTCAGAGGTGACCTTTGCCTAACATACAAGGCCATGTCAAACCCAGATTTGATGAATATGCTTCACCTCAAAAATCTAGATCCATCAGAGCCACAAGGGCGGAGACTTAAACCTTGACACGCTATTAATAGGACGTGCTGGAGGGATAGATTCATCACCCAAAGACTCCTATGCTGTGGAACAAAATCGGTACATGTGAGGCAGAGCACTCGCTGGCCTTGTTCAAGAGAAATCTTGACCAATGGATGGAGATCGCAGATATACCCCAGGGATTACCTCAGTGTCACTGCTCGACAGAGGCACAGCAAAATAATGGGTATAGTTCCCATACTAAAGGGGTGAAGCCACAAAACGATGGGCTAGGCTTGTAAATGCCCTCGGGCAGATAGCCTAGTATGAACCTATGAACCTATGAACCCATGTAACACGGGGACTCTGGTAACAGGTCCATATGGTAGGTTCGGTTGATGGTGCCTATACACAGATTTTAATATTAAATCCTTTGATGGTGTACACAATGACATGTACACATATATTAAAAAGAAAAGAAAACAAATTATACTGATATTTTCTAATATTTATTAATTGTGGTTA
>NW_025055872.1:0-7771 GCF_019279795.1 Protopterus annectens | reverse complement strand
CCAGGCTATAAACCATTTTTTGGAACAAAAAACTTTTTGATGCATGGAAATTTTTTTTGGGCCTCCTTGAAATTGATTACATGCCTAGATCTGCAGTGGGGAGGACTGCATGCATATCACAACTTCCACAGAATCAAACATAGTAAAAAGTTTTAAAACATGAGAGAACAAGTCTAAGATAACTTCTCTGCTTAGTTTAGCAAAAGCATATAGGTGTCTTGGGGAATGGAAATCAAATCAAAAGTAGATAAAGATCAGGCAGCAACTAAATATGGCAAAAAACAAAAGAGAATATAAGGAGAAGGATCAGATGAGAAGGCAAGAAATGTGAAAAAGTCATTAAATGTAATTGCAAGTACAGAAAACCCCTGGAACAACCTGAGTGCAGGGAATTGTTAAGGGAGGTGAATTTGTTCCAAAAGATGAAAGGTTAATTCTGCTAGCCAAGGATAGTGGACTACATACATGTTGGTTTCCAAAGTGCATTGAACATGTGGGAGAAACAGACAAAATGCAGGTCTGTGTAAAACAGAACTGGAAAACAATTGCACATCTTGTTGCTGGAGTGCGATACACCTAATGGCACAGGGCTCGGCCATACTGATGCACTGGGATTGTGTGCAAACATTCCACGATATTTGAAGCAGCTGAGATGCATTGGAAACATGAGCCACAAGAGCATTATATAGAGAATGATGACATTTTTTATCACATGGGATCACCCATTACCAACAGTTCAGACAACAAATGCAGAAACCAGAAAAGAAGACAAAAGTAGCATTGATTATTGCCAAAATTCCTACACCCCAGTGAATTACAATACCGTCTTACTTGACAGAGAGAGACAAAGTCATATAATGTACCAGGATTTACAGGCAGAAATGAGGGCAATGTGGAAGAAGGGTACCGAAATCTACAGTCGTATTTAGATATGCTACTGATACATGTAACTCCATAGACACCTTAGATCTGAAAACAAAATTCTACTTAAAGTCAATAAACCTCAACTTTCAGCTGGCCAAATGCTTTACTCCTTCACTACCTCCAAACTTTGGAATAACCTCCCAACCTCAATAACCTCAATCTCATACCCTGCTCTCTTTAAAAAATCACTCAGACAACACCTCTCTACCTGCTGGTTATGCCCATGCCAAAAATAACTCTTCTTCTCTTCTCACGACTCCCACTCTCTGGGGCTACAGGTATGCACTCTTAGCAGGTCTGCAGCCATACCTATGACTGTTACTACACTGCTTAGACAGACCACTCTCTGGGGCTACAGGTATGCACTCTTAGCAGGTCTGCAGCCATACCTATGACTGTTACTACACTGTCTACACAGATTTAAATGCATGTAAATAATTGTATACAATGTTACTGTTTTTTCTGCCTCCCAACCAGTAATGTCTATGGTATCTATATGACCAAAAGTATGCTAATATCAACGATGGACTACCATAAAACTGCAATGGAATTGCTAAAAAACTGTAAATAGTGCTACATTTTTGTTATTTGTATTTTTGATATTTGTATTTCTGTAATGTGACTTTTATGTGGAGCTTTTCTCCCCAGGCCCCCACTGAAAATGGGCTCCACCTAGAGCCCAGTGGACTTTTCCCCGTAAACAAATGCAATAAATAAAATAATATAACAAATATATGAATTGCAGGAGTCACTTTGGTAAGGCACATTGCAGGTCCTGCAAAAGAGCACTATGGCTAAAGTCAAAGATTGAAAGAGTACTAATTTCATGAACTTTTAAGTAACTAATCTTTCTTGACCACTCAGCTCCTCAAGAAATGGCTTGAAACCAACAGCAACAAGTTGAAGCCAGGCTTTATTTTAACATTAAAATGAAACAATCAGAAAACTCCAGCTTTACTCCCAGAGCATATCAGCCTACTCCGAGGGTGATCTCTGCCCTAACATATAAAGCTATGCCAAACCCAGAGCTGTTGGACATGCACTGCACCTAAACAAATCCCAATCCCCTCCGAAAGGCTACATGCTCTAGGGACTCCTAAACCTTGTCACCACAATAAAAGCATTGACATGCTGAGGATAGATTCCTGTCCCAGAGACTTCCCATACTCTGGAACAAGACTACCCATCTATGTCAAGCAAAGTTCTTCATTAGCACTCTTCAAAGGAAAAATCTTGATGAGTGGATGGGAAATAGGAACTACACCCCAGGGATCACTTCTCAGGTCTCTGCTCAACAGTGGCACAGGAAAATAACTTTTCTTAGGTGGAAATGAAGCCAGGGAACTTTTGTTGGCTAAGGCTTATGTGGTAGGCCCTTGGGCTGATAGCCTAGTACCTGGGTACCTATGAACCTATGAACCTATGAACCTATTAATCCAGATTATACCTTTCCAGTTAAGTACTTTTTGTCCTCCATGGACTTCATCAGAACTGGATACTAAACTCTAATACTCCCTTAAATAAGTATAATTTATCACATGACTGTTTAGAATTACAAAATCCAGCTAATTAATAAATTAACAACTGATTAAAGAACTTGTACCAGGTATTTTTAAAACAACAGTAGTTCAGTCCAATAAAGCACTTCATGTGACACCAATGTAAAACCAATCTAAAAACATTTTAAAAACATAAAACCTAAACAATAATTTAGCAGCCT
This sequence comes from Protopterus annectens, assembly GCF_019279795.1. Classification (NCBI taxonomy): domain Eukaryota; kingdom Metazoa; phylum Chordata; order Ceratodontiformes; family Protopteridae; genus Protopterus; species Protopterus annectens. The sequence goes on along the minus strand of NW_025055872.1, from coordinate 5,127 downwards.
GCAGTTTTACAAGCACTTTGATTTGATTGCCCAAGGGGTTTTGGATCACAAGCTATATAAATTCTTATGTATGAAACAACATATTATCCCCCAGTCTATTTGGAATTCCAAAAATTCATAAGGATGTATCTGACCCCTGTTTCGACCTATATAGTGGTGGCTAGTGGTTCAAAAACCCACCGGGCCAACAATTTATGTGGACAAATTGGCTGCAAACAGTTTAGGGTCCAATAATGCACTCTATATATACTCAGAGATTCATGGGGGCTTCTTAGGGCAACTAAAGTCAGATTATTTTCACCCTGAATCATTGATCTAGTGACAAGTGATGTAATAGACTTGTTTTCCTGTATACCCCACGAGAAACAGGTCTTGGTTGGTTTAATGAAATACTTTGTGGTTTTGAATGTTTGTCTAATCAAGACATTAACACCATTAATTCCTTTATGTAGATTATTTTTGCTCGAATAATTTTGTATTTTTTGGAAGGAGAATATTTCAAAGAATATCAGTTGGAAGTGACCATAGAGGAGCCATGTGTGCTCTTTTATACACTGATGCTATTATGTGCTATTGGGAACAGAAATAAGTTATGAAATCCGGTTTCTCATACCATATTGTTACATTTCTTCACTTTCCTGGGTGTCATTTTTATTATTTGGAAAGGAAGCCATGAGATGGATTTTAGAATTTATTTCATATATTAATTCTACAACTTGTTTATTGAGGGTTTACCCATCAATTTTCTGAATCTACGATTAATTATTTGGACATTATTAAGTGTCCAAGGACTTTCAGTTGAGTAATTTTCAGTCCTATAATTTTACAGAAAACCTACCTTTTCCAATAGTTATTGACATTTTAACAGTTGTCATCCTTATAAAACAAAAAGGAGTTTGGTCAAGGGGCAGATGGGTCAGACTAGTGGAGAATAATTTCTGACAATAATGACACTTTTACTTTGTAAATTGATAGACTGGATTGAATTGTTTTTAACTAGAGAGGGTTATCCTCCTAATATGCTTGAGGACATTAAAAACATGAAGATTCTAAATTGGAAGAAAGGAACACGCTTTTAATCCCATTTTGGGGTTGGATTGCTCTGCAGCCATTTAAGCTACAATAACAAATACAGTGAGTAAAGGGTAAGAGAATAGTTTGGTTATGAAATATGGTTAAAAAGTTGAATTATTGTGCCCACTCATACATAAAGCACTTTAGGGAAATCATCCTGAACGAAAAATGTTTAAGTGAGCAGGTTAGGCAATAAACCTTGCATCACTTATTCTAGAAACTTCAACATACATCAAAGAGAGATTGAGAAAGAGAAGTACCAGATTTGTTGGAAGAAAGTATATAGCACTTAAAGGGATTGGCACGAGGAAGTGTGAGTCTGCCCCTAAAGCAGATTTGGTATATGAAGGTCAGAATTTTTATTAACAAGTGTTAATTACTGATTGTTCCACTCTCATTATGATTGTAACACCTGGGGGTTGGGGTGTATTTGGCATTCTCCTCACACTGTTCAGGCTTTTATTTTGGGAAAACTGAATGTAAATTAAAGTCAAAATTCAGGAACATCTTTATGAAATTAATGCCAGAAATTCCACCTCAGTTTTTAGCACAAGTTGAATTGTGAAAATAATAAGGTGTTTTATTTTTTGTGCTTGAACAAGTAGTACAAAAACTCCAGGGGTGGACTTGGAAACACACTTTAGAGTTTCTGAACTTTGTGGCAGTTATGTTAAATGCAAGTGGACCTCCATGATTGAATGATACACCATTTTGCAAAATGCTTTAAAACTGCAGGCTGCCAAATTATAGATTGTTGTATGTTTTTTTTATACTTACATTGGTTTTACATTGATGTATGTTTTGAGTAGTCACTTGGAAGCTATTTCTATTTTCTGATTGAACTGCTGTTTTAAAATATCTGGTACAAGTTCTTTAATTACTTGTTAATTTATTAATTAGATGATTTGTAATTTAAACAGTCGTGATTAATTATGTTTATTTAAGGTGTATGAGAGTTTAGTATTTAGTTCTGATGAAGTCCGTGGAGGACAAAAGTGCTTAACTGGAGTACAGACTGGATTTATGATAAAAATAAAAGTCCGATTTCACTTGTTCCCGTTCATTTCAGTCATTTCTGAGGCTGTTGGTGGTCGTGAAGGTGATGCTGGTTATGAGTTCATATTGTGTTGGGCTTTGTCACAGTAAGCTTACGCTATGAACTTCTAATCATACTTTTATTCTAGGAATGGAGTCCTTTCCTGTCATGGCACTACAAACCCAAAAGACTTGGAGAAATAATTCTACTCTGAATTCGATATGTAAGCCCTCCGTACTGAAACCTGGAATACAAGCATAGAAGTTCAGCTATCCTTCTCCAGTCATCCACAAATCATCTGGTATCCTTGTGGGCAAAGCTATTGGTTCCAGGGCCAACTGCTAATGTTTTCTGACCTGCATGCAAGAAAGATTATTAACCAGTATATTGCAAATATCTGAGATGTGTTCAATGGTGAATGATAAGTTAATATGTAAGCTATGTAACACAGGCTTTCTCAGACATGGCTGTACCCAGATTGATTAAGATGATTTTTTTTGTTCAGAATTGGCATCACTGCCATATTAACAGTCCAGAAAATCACCTTCTTTTTCTGCAGATCACTTTGCCAAACTACCATGGCAACCTAAATGGGTATTAGCTCTATAAAAACGGTGTTCTTTTTCTTTTCTTGAGACCAAGATGGGGGCCAAAGAGCTGTAAACTATTGCCCACTAAAATACGGTCCCATCTCCAAACTCCCTACAACATCCGTAAACAACTGCAATGCATCATCTGTCACCCAGTTCTCCTGCCAGAATGACTTGCTGTTAAAGGTGGCTCCAAATGATAACCATAAGGGAAGGTCTGATTTTAATCTTCTTGTTACACTGACCTGACCCTGTGATGCTTCTTACAGCCACCCAAAAGGAAATTCTTTAATGATCTCACAGAAGTTCTACCCAGGGCCACTATCCTACGAACAAATTTCAGAAGGCTGCCCAGTTCCATAACTTGGCTAACCTTGACTTTTTGCTGATAGAAATAATTGAATTTGACAAGTCAAAACTTCCAACTTATCTTACGGCTATCTAAGTGTTGCTAAACAAAACCAATTTCAGTACTTAAAATGTGATATTCTTCAACAAAGTTTTAATCTTCTGTTATGCCGAACAATCCCCAACTGCTGATAAAGATCCTGAAATGAAGTAAGACTAGTCCTAGCACCCTGTCCACCCTCACCTATGATCAGGAAATTGTCCAGACAGTGGACTGCATGTTGATGAAGAGAGTTCTGCTCTTAGCACCAGTGCAGGGCTGTATTACATTTCTTGAATGCAGTGCAAGGTACTGCACAACCTTTTGGCATGGCCATGTCAAAAAGTGCAAATCCTCAAACTGCATTCACAGAAGGGACTGGTCTTGCAGGGAAATTGGGATAACCCTGAAAGATGGTTCCACATCTGACTTAGTTAGCCAGGGATCTTATAAACTGGTGAATAATAAGTATAACATCATCCAGAGATGAGTATTGAAATGTAGAATTCCTCCTACTGATACCATCATTGACTGATGACCCCTTCTGGTAAGAATAATGGTGAATTAAGCAGAACTCACTTTTCTTCTTTTTAACTACCATGCCTAACAGGGATATTATAAAGGGCATAAAAGGGGGTGGGGGAGACATAGGCCTGCAATTCTTCCTTTATTCACCTCTTTGTAGAACAAATCCTTTAGAATGGCCTCTTTGCCTCTTACCAAACTCACATTTCTACATGTGGATATTTTAGGAAGGCCTAGCATTTAACGGGAAAGGCCAAGGATTTCATTGGAAAAACTAAACTGAACTATTGAACTAACTCTATCTCAGTCTGTTGATCTGGATGATATTTTAACAATTCAGAAAGGACATCAAATCTAATGGGACAGTGATAAAGAAGCCTACTGGAAACTCCAAATGACATTACCTATCTTGGCTCCACAAAAAAAAAGAGGCCTACCTCATTTTGACACAGAATCTGATTTCCCCCAATTCCTTCCATCCAATGAAGAAGCACTAATACTAGATTTCCCTACACCCTTAAACCAGCACTTAACAGCTGGGTGCCTGCCCTTGCAATGGGAACAAATGTGCATAAACCTGCAAGAAGTCCAGGTGCAATTGATGATGTTAAAAGCCCAACACACCTTCATGTTTTGATGTGTAAAATCTTCACCAGTGTAGAAAGATGTTCTTGGCATTTCTATCATAATACCTAGCCAGATGTTGGAGTGCCTTTCTTCAAACTGAGGGCCTTATTTACTACTTTCAGCTTTCTAAATAGCTGATCATACCTTAACCAGGAAATCACCCCTCTAAAACAATGGGCTTCTCTGATAATTAAATAGTACTTGAGTAACAGTAGAGCTTGGGAAGGTTGTTTGCCAATGATAGTTGCCATAAAAAGAATAAAGCTGACCACCCATTTATTCCATAACTTTGTTGATGTTTCACAGTGCTGCTAATGCAGTTAAGAAGCTCTTGGCTCCTGGCCCCTCTGCATCCACAATGCCACAATGTGTTGTACTCCTGCTGGATCAACCAAATGAAAAAAACACCACATAATCTTCTTTCCAAATCTTCTCCATAACTGATTGAGTAACATGAAGATACTTACCAGGAGGCAGAAGGGCCCTGCAAGGATTAAGTTTCCACATTCCCAACAACACATACATGATTTGGAGTGACTGTGCTCACCTGCTCCCTACATAAAACCTATTGTGAAAATGAAGCACCATTAGCCTCTGGTTTAACTAAGCTTGCCTCACCTGAATCTGTACCAGCCTGTAATGGATGGGGAGGACCTCTCCTTATCATCATCATCATCAATCCCCATTTTCTACACAGGATCAGGGTGTCATGTCAACTGTCACCATTCTCTGTCCATTCAATGCCACTCTCCTGCCTTCTTCAGCACTCATGCCTTACTCTCACAGGGTTTCTGTCATACAATCCATTGACCTCTTTGCTGGATGTCCTTGTTTCCTCTTGCCTTCCTCCTTTCTGTCCAAAATCTTATTCACCAGATTGTCTTCTG